>NC_058060.1:34356-334356 GCF_020085105.1 Siniperca chuatsi | reverse complement strand
CTTCTGTTGCTTTCAGCAGGTATTTCTGCCTCCGGAGCTGCAGAGACTGGATCTGTGGTTGTGGGCCACCTACTGCCCCTGTGTCCCTGCTCTACAACTGCTACTACAGTTGTTGTTATTGGCTCTGTTACTAATAGTGTCATTATTATTCCTATAGCTGTCATTCCTATTATTATAAATTTATTAATATTACCACTACAATTACATTTCTACTATTTTAAAAATTCTAGGTTGTATTTGCATTGTGCCTAAAGATTACAGTCTAGACCTGCTCTATAGGAATTGTGCAATGAGATAACTTTGATAACTGTTATGTATTGGCGCTATAGGAATAAAATTTAATTGAATTAAATTGAATCTTTATTGAAGGAGACATTCCAGCTAGTTGCTGGCACTGGACCGATCTCACATGATCCTACATGTAGCAAGGAGAAACTCAGAGGCCTGATGTACACAGTTATGACTGCGTGAGCAGGCCCAAGTGAGATAAGCAGTGCATCAAAATGCAATATATATATATAATTCATACATCACTTTCTTATCTCTCCTCAGGATCATTATTAAAGTTTACGTCTACGTCACCTGGGTGTAGTTAGAGAATGAGGTGCAGTCACACAGATGCATGGCATGCTTTGCCTCAATTCTCACTGCCTAGGGTGAATTCATTCTGCTCTTATCCACTCATGTCTTTCCATTGACTTTGTAGGCATCATGCCACCACAAAAATGCTTTATTCTTGTCTTGTTTGTTAATCAAACCAGAACAATTAAATAGGAAATGCCAGCACATAAAAACTGACTATTCTACAAAGAACTACATGAAGGCAGGTTTGCACTCTCTGGTTTCTGACATTATTGTCTGACTGTCAGTGGTTAGTTTTTTCTTTTTTTGGACTACTATGAAAGCTGTCAGTAGAGCTCTGCTGTAGACCAACAACCAGACTGCCTGCTTCAAACTGAGCTCTGGTGTGGTTTGTTTGTGGTGTGAAAGCAAAGCAGACCAACCACAAGATTTTATGATAGTAAATATGTGATTTTATTCTGGGATCACTTTAGTCTTTGCAAGTATGAATTGACCAATTTGATAAGCCCCTCCAAGGTGCCTAGCATGGTCCACAGGGGACCCCTTGGGTGAAATGAAGTAGTTTGTATGTTTTGTATGCCAGCATGTCCACACAGTTGTTATATAGTGCAACACTCAAAGTCTGGGCCCTGCTCATTATGGAGCCTTGTGGCTGTGATGTTCATAAGCGGTGCAGCCCTGGCAAGACCTTACCTTGTATGCAGCCATTATGGGTTTTGATCTTATTATTATTATTATTATTATTATTATTATAATAAATGTTATAGCACTTTTCAAAATCTGAAGTTTACAAAGTGCTTGACAATTAGAGTAAAAGCGATGCTGATAAGTGGTCACATAGTAAGAATGGTAATAAAATAATTAAAATAAAGACACATTTCAAACATTACAATAGAAAAAAAGGGGCTACAAGGCAAGGACATAAGTTAGATACAAAATAGGTGCAACAATTACAGGAGAAAAAAACAGGGCAAAGCTGTAAAAATGAGCCTTCAAACGAGATTTAAAAATATTTAACTGAATCAGCTGTTCTAACAAAATGTGATGGGCTGTTCAAAAGTTTAGGGGCACGCTAGCTCCATTAGATATGAGTTTGGTTTGAGGCAGAGCCAAAGCTTGTGAACAGGCAAGGTAGGCAACTGTTTAGGATCCCAGGCCATTAGGGGGCCCCCGAGGGCTGACAAACTTTACTCCACAGCAATGTCTCAAAATGTGGCAGTGACCGCAACCCTCCTCCCCCTTAAACAAACAATAGCCTTTTTGCAATGACATCTCAGTAGGAAACCTCCCTGAAGGGGCCCCATATCATTCCCGTCGAACTTGCATGACACATGAAGTTTGAATTCAAAGTCAATGAAGGAAAATGAAGAGGAGCATCCCTTTTACTGTCAGCCAGCCAACTTGAGCTAATGCTTTCTAGAGATGGTGGGATTTCCCAAACTGAATAAATACCACACATATAAACACAAAACTGCCTTGCTAGCTCAATAGTTTTGTAACTGTAAGATATCTGCTGTAAAAAATAATTTTTCCATAACAGATTTAGCTACTACATCCATGCACTTCACATGTATTTTTAAGCTAGTAGCGCCGCATCACCGACTCACCGGCACAGCTGATGGAGGATGCCAGAGTGTAACATCAAAGCTGAACAGAGTTTCCATGTGATCTAAACATTTCCAAACTCCAGAGAGTTATAAAGTCCTAAAGTCAAAATGTATGGAAAAAATGTAATCATTTCCAAAAGGGAATAAATATTCTGCTTCAATCCATGTTTGTTGGCATTTAACCTTTCAAAAACAACATTTTCACTGCAGTCACAAAACTGTTTGCTCTCCACCTTGCCGCAATCAAGGCAGGTATGCACCTGCTGGAGTAATATTTTTAGTAATGAGCAGCTGATTTGAGCATGTTCTAAATGTCTAGTTGACCAATCAGATTGCTTGGTCAGAACTACTTGTTGTATAATGGGGCAATGGAGACCAGTACAGACAGGCAACAATTGTTGAAATTGTTTAGGAGGTCACCACTGTTAGAGGACTGTGATGTATCCATTGCTAATGGATGCATCCCAGGATACTTGTACTGCTAATTTTGATAAAGAGCAATTCAAACAAAGGGAGCACACTTGCAGTGAGTGGTGTTTACTTAAAACATTCTAAAAAATAACAGCCAGACCACTACCACAATCATTGGGCCTGGGTGCCAATCAGCAAGGGAGGATATGTCTCTTGCTTGATGGGGAAGGAGAGGGAGACCAGGATCCTAAGGACGATGCTTCGGTAGTGGGAGCCAGATTCTGACGTTTCCTGCCCAAGGCTGAAGTCTGGTGTCCAGAGAGGTTGCGAACACCAGTTAAAGCTGCCAGGAGGGACAGATGAGAGCTGCAAGGGCCAACAATCATCAGTCAGTCTCTCAATCAACTGTACATCAGATTTAATAGATGAGAGCTCAGAGGCTGGAGACCAAAAGCCCAAGGAAATTGTTTATTTGCCTGGAGCTTCTAAAGAGGGAGGGTGGTGACAGCCCCTGTAAACAGCAATCTGGAAAACATCAACATCATCAAAACAACTTCACGACAATGGTGTCACAAGGAGCATGATTAAATTAACAGTAGATCAACTGTTAACAGTAGATAACTGTCAATTATTATATCAGCTATAACAACAAACAAACCAATGTTACACCCGACGTAGACATGTAGTTGTGCAAGCTACATTTTAGGCCAACAGTACCATTTTAGGACAACCGTGTGGCCCTCATCATGTGTTCTCCTTAACACTCAGAGTCTTAGCTCTTCTGAAAGAACAAGTTGGTAGTGTGTTTGTATGCCCTCTTGTCACTTTTGGTATAGGACCCCGTCTCAAACTTCAAATTCTTTCCACTCACACAGCATAAGGTTGAGTTCAGGGAGTTTTTTCCATGTACATGGTAGAGGTTTTCCTCCATCTGGTTGAGCAGTTCTCGAAGATAAGTATCAGCTCTTTACTTTCTCCTCAATTCACCTGCTGTGAGATGAGTGATGACAGATAAGCCATCAAGCTTATCCTCGTCTTCAAAGCTTTCTGGTAGAGCTTTTGGATGCAAGCAAGGGGCATGACCAAGGTGTTGCTGGGCAATGTTTCTCCATATTTGTCACTCACTTGATGAACTAAGTACATCTCATGGATGGCATTTACTCTGAATGTTCAGGATTCCAACAAAGGTCTCTATGTGAACTGTATTATTCTTTCCAACTCCTTTGGTGATGACACATAATAACTACATTAGATTAGTATCTAGATTAGTATCAGTGCAAACTAGATTCTTTACAGAGATCTGGGACAACTTGCATTTCTCTAGTGACAGTCAGGCCATACCCTTTCAACTGGTTGAGCACCTGCAGTAACCTCTCCTCATGCTTTTCAAGCCTTGAGGAGAAGACAATTAGATCGACAAGGAAAGCTAGGGTCTGTTTCATGTTCAGCTCTTCCATACAGTGCTCCATGAACCTCTGGAACATGTTAGGGGCATTTATGATTATTGAGGCATCCTAGCAGACAAATGCTGTTTTGTGCTTGTCAGATTCCTCCATTTCTATCTAGTAGAACGAGACTTGATATCCAGTATTGAAAACCATTTGGATCCAGTCAGTGCAGAGAGAATCTTCCAAGTTAGGTAAGGCTTATGAATTATTTACATTGACTACAGAAAAGTAAACCTTTAGCTTCTATGTCTTGTTGGTGTATAGGTCTCACTCTGTGTTTGAATGGTGTTTCGTCACCTAGGTCTGAGTGCGGCTACAGTGTTAAATAAATAAATAAGTCGCTGCACAAACACTTCTCGCATGGAGTTCAGTTTTTCAGTTATCCACTCTTTCAATTCATTATATCGGCTTTCCAAAGCTGTCGTAAGGATATCAAAAAAGTGGAACAGTGAAGCTATGGAGGATCTTCGTGTGTGCTTGGACTGTACTGACTAGGAGGTTTTCAGGACTGCTACCAGCAGTCTGGATAAGTACACAGAGGCTGTGACGTCATACATCATCTTCTTTGAGGACTGCTGTATATCATCACGCATCAGGGTGAGATATAACAATGACAAACCCTGGTTCACAGCTAAGCTCTGACAGCTGAGGTTCCAAAAGGAAGAAGGGATCAGGAGTGGGGATAGGGACAGGTTTACGGAGTCAAAGTACAGTTTAGCAAGGTGGTGAGAGATGCTAAACGACTTTACTCTGCGAAACTGCAACAGCAATTCTCAGCAAATGACTCCGCTTCTGTCTGGAGAGATCTCAGACAGATCAACAACAAACCTATAGACCCCCACTCCAGTAACAACTGGTGCCTGGCCAACGCCTAAATGAGTTCTACTGTTGATTTGAAAGACAAAGAGACAGTTCTGACAACATCCCCCGTAGCTCCATCCATCAGCACCAGCTCCCTCACCACAGAAGGGGCACACCTCAGAGTTTGTCCCCCATTAACATGCACAACCTCATAGAGAAAATTTCTCATCTGCACCTGTCCTCCTGCCAACTTAATATTTTATCCTCCAAATTCTTAAAATTGGTCCTACCTGTTATTGGCTCTGCTGTACGCACTATAAACCTGTCCGTCACCTCTGGTTGTGTTGCTGGTCAATTTAAGACAACTTGTGTCTAGCCGGTTTAAAAAAAGAGAAAAAAGAAAGGAATAATATTTTTGATAAATTTCAATCTTGCTTTTGCCAAAAACACAGTACTGAAACTGCTTTGTTAAGAGTCACGAATGACATCCTTTTAACCTGTCCTAACTGAATGTGAGCGTCCTACTATCGCGTTGCATCGGACGCTCTCTGTCCACACTAAATCTGTTAAATATGCACGTCCGTTGTCATGTAAACAAACCATGTACCTATCAGCTGTGCGCTCGAGAGCAGACTGGAGACGTTAACCACTCAAGGAAAAGATGGGTGAGTACTTGCTAGTTACTAAACTGGTAACATTTGTAGGCCTACGTTTTAAACAGAAAACACGTTTTATATTGTGATATTTAGATGTTTCCTTACTGCAAGCTCTGCTGAGCATCCTGATAGAAAACACACAAAAATAAATAACTTTTACTTGATGTAAGCGCTGCCTTTGATACCACTGATCATTCCATCCTTATCAGTTGACTAAATAGATGCGTTGGTATCTCAGGGAAAGCCCTAGAGTGGTTTGTGTCATATAAATGTTACGGACAGAACTGGCTGGAGACACAAGGCAGGTATAGTAGAGTTTATTTTAACACAGGTACGAAGATGGTGAATGGAGGGAAGTATACAGTCTTTGGAATGGAGGCGGCGGAGCACTGAGGAGAAGATCCACATGGGTTAGGAGACTGGAGAAACACTCACGGCTGACGAGAGACACAAGGGACCAGGAGCTGGAGAGAAGAACTCACGGAGGTCTAGAGATACACGGGGACTGGAGCTGAAGAGAATCACACGGAGGACAGGAGCACGTAGGAGCCGGAGAAGAGGCACTGGGTACTGGTGGTATGTGGTAGAAACCGTACAGGTAGATAGAGTCCAAAGCGTTAACTGAGTCAGGGGAACTAGCGTTCTGTCCTGTGGCATTAACAAGACCGGACACTGACTGTGGTGAGGAGCTGGGTTATATAGGTAAGTGGAGTGCTAATTGATTGCAGGTGTGAGATAGGTGACAGGTGATTTGTATTAGTACTCTGGTGAGGGAGTGCAGAGTGCAAGGGAGTGACTGGAGAGAACATGACAGACTGTGACAATAAACAGATGCTTTTTGGTCTTTAAGATTCTTTCAATCACTCATAAGGCACTACATGGCTTAGCTCCTGCCTACATTTCCGAGCTACTAAGCCCTTACACCACCGAGCAGCCACTTAAGTCATGCAACGAAAAACCTCTTGGCTATACCGCGTGCCAAATGTAAAACCAAAGGCGACTGCTCTTTTGTTGTCCTAGCACCCAGACTTTGGAACAATTTCCCCCCTCACCTTAGATCAGCTGAGTCTGTTGACTGTTTCAAACAACATTTAAAAACCCATTTCTTTAGGTGGTGTTTGGTTGCTGTATGCTTTCTGTGGTCATCATATATGCGTTGTGTTTGTATGTATTTTTGAATTTTTTTTTCTCTTGTATGCACTTTGCGCTTTTGTGTTTGTGCTTGATGTTGATGTAAAGCACTTTGTAACCAGTGTTAAAAAAGGTGCTATATAAATAAAGTTTTACTTACTTACGTACTTACAATATGTATTCTGTGTATCCTTGAGGTCTAACAAACGTGATGAATGCATTTCCTTCCTCATAAATTATTTGTAAAGCTGATTTTTCTTAAAAGTTTGAAACCTATCAATCTTATTTTATCTTATCTTGGCGCATTACTGCCACTTGTAGGTCAGTGGAATAGTGTTCTCCATTGTGCTACTAGAGGTCAAAAACTACCTTTTAGACTGTATTGCCTTTTTGCATGGGGGTAAAGTGATGCAAACACATCACATGATGCAGACACAATGAGAGTGGACGTGACTGATTCAGTCCACCAAAGCTCAAACTTGTGGAGAAAATGCTCAGGGAAAATCAAGGCACCCAGCGGTAGCTTGCAGCAAGCAGTGTAGTCAGTTAGAGTGGAAATACAACTCCAGTCTGCACTCCAACTGCAATCTCCAGGTCTCATTGCTTGTTCTGGTATGATTAGTTTTTACTCTGCTACTGGTGGGATCAAAAGATGGTCATCACAGATGATCTGTCCATCTGACTATTATACACTGGTCTGCTGCAAGATAGCTGCAGGCCAAATTGCAATGAAAATTTGTTTAATTTTCATTATCACCAGAGGATAAATCTTAATGTTTTCCCTGACCTTTCATCTAATACCATCATCAGGTCAAAATTTCTCCTTAACATCTTGAACCGTGATAAGGTATCTTGATAATTAATGGCAGGGAAAAAAATAGGATTTTGAAATGTGACAGGAACATGTCCCCCCATGCTCAGTCAAAATAAATACCACACTTGCTTGTTATCTAAAAACTAATGTGCATCATGATCTGAAATGCAGAGTGACTTGTTTCACAAAGTTTTACACAGAAAGTAACGAAACACCAGGACATTCAGCGCAGTATTATGACTTTGCTAGGGATGCATTTGCTTCTGAATATATGTCACTGTGCTGGCATTTGAGGAGCCAAAGTGAGTGATTGCAGGGAGAGGGAAGGGGTGGGGACATAATGGATGACGTGGTACTCAAGCACAATTCCCTCCTTTATTCCTTCATAAGAAAAGTATCCTGCCTCACCCCTAATGGCTGATAGATATTTGCCTTTTCTCTTCTGCCTGGTAGAGAGGCAGAGAGAAAAGAAAGATGAGGCTTAAAGAAAGAAGGAAACATTTAGAGGATATATTCTGTAGCAGTTGGTCTGTCTTTGTAATGATAGAGGTCGCACATTAACGTCAGAAAACCACAGTTCCTTGTGGCTTACTCACTCTTATTTTTCCCTTCTCTCTCCTTTGTGTCTTTTTTTCTCATCTCTTCCACCCATTCGCTACTCATTTCTCCTCCTTTCTCTCATAGCTTTCTCTCTATCTGCACATTCTGGTCTCTGGGCTCCAATAAATGTCACACTGCATCATTCACACTGACCGGCGGCCAATTCCGAAGCCAGACGAGTCAGAGATGGCTTGTAAGAGGCCATCCATCCTACCTAGGCTCTCACTGTTTTCATCATGGTCTCTCTATCCACTGCATTCCCTCGTTCTTTCTCCTTTTCCGTGTTACCTACTTCTTTTTATTTTTATCTGTTGGCTCTCAATGTCTTTCTCCCTTACACTAGCTAATTACCACATTTTTCTTTAAATTTTGCCTGTTTCAGTATCAGTTCTCCATTGCTAGCATTTAACGATGTCCCTTCTAGGCATTTTTGTCCAGAGGGTTTACTCTGGACCTGTGGGCAGGAAGTGAGGGTAAAGGTCATTTTTCTAGCATGTGTGAGGGACTCTCCAGGAAAGGTGGAAGAGATAATCCTGGGGCTTTGGGGTGATAGTTACGGAATGAATGAAGGTGCCTTTGGCTTTCAAATTGCATTTCATGTATCACCATCTATCACCTAGGTTGGTTGATACATGGCTCTGCTGGCTGTGAAAAGAATAACTACAAAAAGACTAAATGTTTAAAGTTAGCGGCCCATTGAGGCTGAAATTTTCATTACATCCAACAATATGAAAAGATGATGGACAAAATGAACAAAAGACAGATGATTTTGCTATTAGAGCTATGAGTAGTGGGTCTAAAACCATACATTTTCTTCTGATGATGGTGTTTTAGCAGGTGCCTTAAACCATTTGACCAATAGTTAGATCATTGTGAGTGTGCTAATCAGTGAACTTGGCTGGATGAAACAACCTGCACACTCTCACCCCTGCATGGCACATGGTTTGAGAGACCTGTCATTCATTTGTCAGATTCATTATCAGAGTTGAAAGTGTTGCTCAAGTGGAAATCACAGGCTTACTATATATACAGTGCATACTGCAGAAATGTGGGATCATCTTGTAGGTACCATGACCTTCCATACCAAACTTATTTACAATCTGGCCAATAGTTGTATTAGACAAAACTGTTGGACAGATGAACTAATGAAGAGGCCAACTAACAAACCGACATTGACATTCGGGTACCTGTAACTCAGAAACAATAACTTTCACATGCATTGGTAAATACATTTTGGAGGCAACACATTTACCTAGATTTGGATATTCTGGCTTAATAACTGGCAAAGATGGTGACAAACTAAAAACCCTGTCCATAGCCTCAGAACATGGCTTTGGACTAACTAAAACTATGGCTAATTCAGACACTACCATATGTTTTTGTTTTGCATAGTGTATGAGCAGACACAGGTTGTAGGGGCAAAAATATTCAGTACTAAGTATATCTGTACCAGAACTACAGATGGGTGACAAATGAAAGGAAAAACCAACATGAAGTGTGTTAGTATGGAGTCAGGCCACCACAAGCCTCCAGAACAGCTTCAGGGCTCCTTGCCAAGTCTGTGGAGCTCTGTTGGAGGGATGAAGACCATTCCTCTACAAGATATTCCCTCATTTGTATATGCAACCTTTATTTAATCAGGTAATATCATTCAGATCAAGAGAGACCTGAGTACAGCAGAAAGAAAAGAAAAACAAACATAACCAGACATAAAAAAATGACATATAGCATCAGAGACAGTCACAGACATCACTAAATAGAAGATTTAGAATAGAATAGAAATTTGAAGTTAAAAGTTTTTATTATATTATCAGATAAAAATGTTGTAGACTAGAGACCTGTCCAGGATATACTGTGAGACCTGCCCAGATAACAGATAATAACTGGATTATCCAGTTTTTTTAATCTTCTCTTGGTAAACCCCCACATTCATCTCAGGGCAATAGCATTCAAATTACAATCCAGGCCTCAGAACAGATCTGACCCAACTGCCATCAGTCACTGGCCACTGAGACACCTCATGGCTCATACTGCACGTGTGTTTTTCAGAAATTAGGGATCACTCTCTCAGTTACAGACAATAACTGTTCTTTGTTGGACCAGTCAGCAGTTTGGCAAATATGAATGTAATTAAAGTTTAAAGGTGTATGATTTATTCTTTGTTTAACACCAATGAGGTTATAAACACATAGAGTAACACAGAATTGCAATTTGAATGGGAAAATAAATAAAAAGTCAGTGACAAATCCAATGCTATGATGTGAAGATATGACAAAGCAAACATGTTTGTAATGGACTAACATCAACATAGTAAATGATCATGTACAGTAAACACAGCGGTTGACCAATATGATCAAATGTGAGAGTTGATCATTGCGTATTTTGTATTTAGAACCATTTAGACCCATGAAACCCACTTGGGTGCCCAGTCACCTTCGTGTCTGCTCAGTCTCCCTGCTCCCCCCTTTCTCCATCTGTCAACCAGTTGACAGGGGCTGGCCATGTTGGATGAGCCCAGAATCCAGCTGTGACAACCATTTATGTGTGATTAATGGACAAGCCATAGCCCAGCGTGGGGGACTAGAGGTCAAAGTGACATCAAAGCCCATGTAAATCACAGCAATTAGTCCATGACTGATGAGACTTCCATTCATATGCCATCTATTTCCCTTCTAATACTTAGGATGGGTTAAATGCAGAGAATGAATTTCACTATTCGTTGTACTGTGTATGATTGTGTATGTGACAATAAATGTGATTTGATTGATCTATTTCCTGATGGGGGTCCAGGGATCCTGATTGCCCACCTAGTCAAGTTGGCATTTACATAAGTGCTTTATTGTTTGTGTACTAACAGTACAGTTTAAACACAGCACAAATCCTGGTTAATTGCCTGCAGTTTATGCCTGATGATTTAGTTTCAGTAGTTTTAGGTGATGCAAATACTTTCTCCTGTACCTTACTTAAAGCTCCACTAATCAATATTTCTATATAATAATAATAATACGAGTGCAGTGTGAAAAAACTCTCAGCTGATATTTCTCACTCACCTCTTTTTAGTAGCTTCTAATCTTTTTTTTAGCTCCTTGTTTTGGTTATTAATTCAATCCAATTCAATTTTATTTATATAGCGCCAATTCATAACAGAAGTTATCTCATTGCACTTTTCCTATAGAGAAGGAACCTTGGACAGAACCAGACTCAATGGTGGGCAGCCATCCGCCACTGCCGTGTGAGATTTTGAGAGAGAGCGAGAGGTTTTGAGAGAGAGAGAGAGAGGAGGGGTTTGGGGGAGGGGGGTGGGGGGAGAGGGAGGCACAATGCAAAGAACGCGTAGAATTTTTTTAATTTATTTTTTTAAATAGTAGAATAGTAATTGTAGTGTTAATATTAATAAATTAATAATAATAGGAATGACAGCTATAGGAAAAATAATGTCAGTATTAGTAACAGAGCCAATAACAACTGTAGCAGCAGTTGTCGAGCAGGAACACGGGGGCAGCAGGTGGACCACAACCTCAGATCCAGTGTCTGCAGCTCCGGAGGCAGAAATACCTGCTGAAAGCGACAGAAGGAGAGAGGAGAGTGTGGAGGTGGGTAAGGGTAGCTGTAAGCTGCAGAGGGAGAGGTGGGGGAGTTGCTCAGGTGAGCAGCATCAAGGAGCGATAATTGGCACAGCTGAACCCGGTTAACTAATTATTCTCTCCTTAAATACAGTAGCATGGTGGACACAAGGGGAGAGAAGAAGAGAGGCGGTTGGAGAGAGGACGGATGCAGAGAAAGAGCGTGTGGACAGAAAAGAAAGAAAGAAATAAAGAACATACACTGAAACCCTGTCTCAGCGTGGTGTCTCAGGGCCAAGAGGAACTCACGGTAGCACGATTACGCTACAGAGAGAAACGAGAAATCACAGAACTACGGGAGAGAAGATGTCGAGTTAGTAACATGCAGTAATGGGATAAAACTGCATACAGATGAAGAGGGAGAGGGGAAAGAGGTGCATCATGGGAAGTCTCCCGGCAGTCTAGGCCTATAGCAGCACAACTAAGGGATGGTATCTGTGATTTTTGCACATTTGGCAGCATCCACATTCTTAGGCCGCAACTTCTCCACACCCCCCTTCTTTCGTTTTTGCTTATCCATCTTGTCAATTTACAAAGACGCCCTCCTTCATCCACAGATGTTTGTTTCTTGTGTCAGATGTCATGAATCAGAGCCAGAGACGACAGAGGGGGAGGGGTGAGTCCAATAAGAGATGTGATTGGGCCAGACTAGTGTCATTATAGAAAATTAACCAATGTGCTGCTGCCCCTGCTTTATGGGCCGGTTGTTAGCAATAAATAACTGTTCTGTACTGCAGAACAGTTGGGAGTCGAACAGCTGACCCTGCAGTTCTCACAATGTGTGTATATCTGAAATTGTATCAAATGCTGCAGACTTGTTCAGCATCCCCATCTGTACAACTTTGCTGAATTTGGTTACCATGGAATATTACATTAAAGAGATACCGCAGTTAATAAGTAGTATGGTGGTGTTTTACTAATGGCCACAAGCTGGGGGTATTGGTGCTGTGCTTAAATATGTCATGCACATGCTCAGTGAGAACTTTAATTTTATTAAAGTCAAGAGAATTGTAGAAATATCATGTTTTGATGTTACTGTAACGCCCCTTGTGGGAAGAATTGTATGAAATATTACATACTTGTGCAATGTGGCTTTTGTACCAAATTTGGTTGCAATCCAATTTAGCACTAAAGAGTTACATCAGGCCATGCCTTCAAAAGTTTGGTAAGCAATTACAGACAAACGGTAAGTGATACCCAGCAATGAACGAAGACGTTTTGTTCAGGGTTATCTAAAGATGATATGTAACAAGTTTGGTGAAGATTAGATGAAATATGTGCCAAAAGAAGCAAAAAATGTGTTTACCAAAAAATGTCAGTCGAATGGACTTCATCCAAGGAACACACTGTGCAAATATTGTTTTGCTGCGCAAATATTGTTTTCACGGTTAATTAGTTATTACAGTTTTTTCTGAATGCTTAAGCGCTAATCGTGATTCTTGTAGCACAATTTCGAAAACTATTAATACGTATAGCAAAACCACTCACTGAGTTTGCAAAACTAAAAGCACAAACACTGCTTTGCACTCAGTTTGCAATTTTTTAACACACACTTTGCAAAACTGTAGGCACAATTCACTGCACAACACTCTTTTTGCAGAACTTTAAACACAACTCACTTCTTACACTCAATTACCAAATTTCCAACACACTCCTAGCAAAATTATACACATGTATGGCTATCATTAACACTATTTTGCCAACTGTCTGGCACACTTTCACATGTGAAAACTGTTTTAGATAATTAGTTCACTTTGCAATCAGCCTAAGCAATATAAATAAGCCACAGGTAAGCTGTCTGTGTAGAGTACAATGGAAGGAGCAGTAAGAGTGAGAAGAGTGAGAATCAGAGGAGGCCGAGGGAGAGGACGTGGAGGTGAAGAAGTTGGAGGAAGAGGACGTGGAGGTGAAGAAGCGAGAGGGTTAGAGGAAGTTAGAGGAAGAGGACAAGGAGGAGCAAGAAGAGGACGAGGAGGGGAAAGAGGAAGGGTAAGAAGAGTAAGAAATAGAATAACTGATGACATCAGAGCTACAATAGTGGACCATGTCATCAACCATGGGATGACCCTGAGGGAAGCTGGCCAACGGGTTCAGCCTAATTTGAGCCGCTACACTGTGGCACCATCTTTCAAAATATACACAGTGTAAGCATTTCTGCACTAAGTCGTGTACTTGCGCGCCACAGAATAAGAATGAAGCAATTTACAGAGTCCCTTTCGAGAGAAACACAGAACGTGTAAAGCAACTGCGATATGACTGTGCAGGTAAGCTATAGTGTCATTGGTTCTGAATTTCGAAGTGCATACTGTGCTCAGTATGCCCATGCTGTGCATGGGCCTGATGTGTTGCATTTGTTTTGTCTTGTCTTGTCCAGAGAGTGATGGAACTAGAAGCAGATGCCATGGGACATGAGCTACTTTTTGTAGATGAGGCCGGTTTTAACCTCAGTAAAACCAGGAGACGTGGCAGGAACATTATTAGACACCGTGCCATCATCAATGTCCCAGGACAACGTGGTGGTAACATAACCATGTGTGCAGCTATAAGCCAAAATGGTGTTGTTCACCATCACGCAACCATAGGCCCATACAACACTGCACACATTACTGCATTCCTGGACACCTTACATGACATGCTCACTGTTCAGAGACCAGAGCATACCCGATATGTCATCATATGGGACAATGTTAGTTTCCATAGGGCTGCTTTGGTCCGCAACTGGTTTACAGACCACCCATCCTTCATGGCACTCAACCTCCCTCCATACTCTCCATTCTTAAATCCCATCGAGGAGTTCTTCTCTGCCTGGCGCTGGAAAGTGTACGACCGTCATCCTCATCAACAGGTAGCCCTTTTATAGGCAATGGAGAAGGCATGTGGGGATACTGACCAGGCATCATGTCAGGCCTAGATACGGCATTCAAGGAGATATTTTCCCCGGTGCCTTGGACTGGAGGATATCGCATGCGATGTGGACGAAATTTTGTGGCCGGACCCAGAAAGATGACATGATGTAGGCTGATTATCTTTTTTTTTTCTTTTTTTTTTGTGAAATTACTATTTTGTGTTCTGACTTTGTCTTGGTTTTGATGAGTGTGAATAAACACCAATACTTGAAGTTTGGATCCTTGTATGTTTACATGACACTATGACAAAAGTATGACCTCAAATTGACATCTGTACACAGAGAAAGCAAAAGCCAGATGTGTTTTGTATTCATACCATCAGTGTTTAGTTGGCACATTGTGTGCTTAGTAGATTATGGCTTGTGTTTACTGTTTGATACGAAAACACCATTTTTACGAAGGTGTGAAGAGTTAATCTAGCTGTGTTCGCTTTTGCAAGAGAACTACAATGTTTTGATAATTGGGTGAAAGGTTTTCTTATTTGTGTGTAGAGTTTTGCAAAAATAGCCAATAATTACAAAAAATGTGCTTAAGCAATCAGAAAAAACTGTAACCAAAACATAAAACACATAACTGACCACATGGTGGCGCTATAGGTACCATGGTTTAATATGTTAAGCATTTCCACATGGGGCAGCTATACAAGTAGGTATCAATACTTCAATACTTTAACACTTATAGTTGTTGAGATTTCAGCTTTCAAACATTACGGCCATCATAAATTTTAATACTTAAAAAAATTATATAAAATCAAATCTGAAACAAAGGGCCGAACATTTTGATATTTGAATGGTTTCTGTAGCTGAAAGTATGCAGGAGTCGTAGTCGACCAAAAAATGTATGGAAGACTAATAACTACAATAATACTCCTGTAGAAAATGCATTGTAAATGCTAAAATGCCCATTGCTGGAAAAGCAGAAATTAACAGCCTTGCATTGCACTACAGAACAGTCAGGAGTTGAACCACTGACCCCGCAGTTCTCACAAGATGTGCACACATGTACTGTAACCACTGCACTGCTGAACACAATGGTAGTTGTTATAGGGCTGCGTGAGGTGTGTTTAAAAGTTGAATAATCACATTGTATGAATAATGTATAACATTTTCACATATCTTAGCCCTGTATGTGTGTGTCAAACTGGCTCAGAGAGTTTGAAACAATTTTTTAAGAAAATTAACTCTATCATTGATATTCAAACCGCGTCAAGTTGCACTGTGTACTCTAACCACTCAGCTACCTATCACCCTTGCAGAACTGAAAGCATTAACAGTTGAAAATAAGAGACTGCTGCAGGTGTAATTGATCATCCAATGTACCATGTGTTACTGCATGTGGGATCTAAAACAGCTCAAGTTTGGAAATCTTGGAGTTGAACGCTACACCACGTGATTATTGGACACATGCTTGAATCATTCTGCCACTGAGCAGCACAGCATGGTTGAAATTATTGCTACTGTTGAAAATATCTTAATAGTGACACACCAATTAAAAACTGCTGCAGGTGTAATCAATCATCCAATCAAAGTTGGGGGTTTGAAAAAGGGGCTGCTCCACTGAGCACAGTTCTTGTAAAGGCTTAGGGTAAAGGGTCGTAGTAGTGGTAGTATTAAAAGCTGTAGTGACTGCAGCAGCAGCAGCAGCAGCAGTAGTACTAGTAGTAGTAACAGTAGCATTAGTTTCAGTGGGAGTAGTAGTGTTGCACTGCTCAACAGAACACACTGATAGTCAGTTCTTGTAAAGGCTGACTTTAGGTTGAGGTTCAAATGTCAGTTGAAGTGTAAGGTGACAAGCTTAGGCAAGCTCTCTCTTACACACACATACACACGCAGACACACACAGCTGTGTTTCCATCACTTCAGTGGAAATTACATTGACTTACATTCATTTCCTGGAGGCTTGCCCTAACCCTACCCCTAACCCCCCTTGTGCCCATGCACCACAGACTTCATCCTTGGGATGTAGTCCATCTCTCTTCTAGCCTAACCTTAACCCAAACCTAACTTTACCCTGACCTTAAACCAAGTCTTCACCCTAAAATGTAATGTGTTTACATTGTGGGGACTTAAAAGGAGGAGTCCCCACAATGTGACAGTGTAAACAGATTTATGTCCCCACAACATGAGTAATACATGTCCACACACACACAAACACACGCACTGTCAGGTTAGTATGTTTGAGTCGTCACCTGCCTCCACTCATTTCCACACCCTCTGAACAAAGCCCTGCCTCAAATCCAGCCCTCTTTCATGTGAAGGGGAATTACAATAATTTGTCATTGTAATCGGCTGGGTGGCAGAGGGGCGAGCAGAGGGGATGAGGAGGAAATCAAATAGGAGGTGGGACTTTGGAAAGAGAACAAGTGAAGGATTTTGATTCATTGCTCTGTCCCAACAACAGAGATTAATATTTGAATGTAATTATTACTTCCCTGGCTATTACCGACCATACTAAATGAAATCATCTATGTAAGAGAGAGAGATTGAGTAAGACACAGGTATTTCATTAAAGCTTCAACAGAACTGGAGGAGGTGGTATTGAGGAGGTGTTGAGCGGGTGAGTATAAGGAGGTACTGAGCTTTCTAATGAGGACAAATATCATTATATTGAACAGGTGATCTGTCTGCGATTCATTTGGCTAACATCAAATGAGGCATAAAGTAATGGCAAAGTGGAAGATTGTTTTCTGTGATTGAATTCGATTTTTTATACAATCACTTCAATCACTTTCCAAAGTTAAAAACAAACCAAAATGACGAGAAAGGGAAAATGTGTCGATCATTCTGGGAAATCTTATAAATCTTATAAATCCGTGGCGCAATTGACATTGTTGAAAACATGCACAAAGCTATTCAGTTTTGCCACAAAAGCCTGTCTTAACATACACTTAACAGTTCAGGACACTGCATATGATTATCTTGACCTTAAAAAATAGTAAGATGCCCTGCCTGGATAATCCTCAGACCACCCAAGCTCCATATAATATTAAAATATTTCCCCATTGCCTACATGATGTCCGTGAAAATTCTTATTGTAGGGGATTTCACTCTCCACGTTTGCTGTCAAACCAGTGTACTTGTAGAAGATTTAATGTATCTTATTGAATCTTTTAATCTTAGACATTTTGGGGGGACAGACCTGTTCTACAACACAAATCATGACCCTCCAGGTGTCCCAGTCATTGTCAGTGTGAGTGTTGAAATCTACCAGTAGGTCTTTGCAGTCAGTACAAAGAGCCTTCTCCAGACCGCACTCTCTTTCTTCAAGGAGAGCAAAACAGTCAGAGCATTCACCAGGGCGATTCCCTCATACATGGGGAGACATGTGTGAGGCTGCCAGCTGTGGCCTTATTCAGTATCCCCACACCTACCAACCCTTCTCTACGGATCCAGAATTTCTAGAAGTGAATCCAATTTTGGTTGAATCTAAGTGAGACTTGTTCTAGCCAGATGTTGAAAAGGAGTAAATGCATCCATCTCTTCAAGATGCATCCTTAATCTTTACTCCTCCCATAGTGTCACTATGTCAGTGAACAGTGTGTGGAAATAGCCACTCGCTCACAGTCTGATTTTCTCAATACATCTGTCTCCTCTGTCCTTACGACAGCTACAGTTACACTAAAATGATACTGAAATTAGCCATTGTTCTCTGTCTCATTAAAGCAACAAGGAAAAACGGCTCAATTTCTACACATAAACACAAATTCAAGGCGCACCAAGCTGCTGTGACTTTTATCTGATCCCTGATCAGTTCAGCCACTGAATGATCTGTGTGGGTGAGGGAGCGGCGTGAGCTAGAGCCTGTAAAGACAATGAAAGTGTTGTTTCAAAATACCATCAGTTATTAAAATGCCATAAGATACAGTGCCTTGCGAAAGTATTCAGCCCCCTTGAACTTTGCGACCTTTTGCCACATTTCAGGCTTCAAACATAAAGATATGAAACTTTTTCAGTTTTTGATTTGTTAAAGAAGTTTGAAATATCCAATAAATTTCGTTCCACTTCATGATTGTGTCCCACTTGTAGTTGTTTCTTCACAAAAAATTACAGTTTTATATCTTTATGTTTGAAGCCTGAAATGTGGCAAAAGGTCGCAAAGTTCAAGGAGGCCGAATACTTTCGCAAGGCACTGTAAAAGGGTTTTTTAAGAAGCAAGCCTGTTTTAACCCCATGATACTGAGTGTAGCTGCCTGAGATCCTCAGCTTGAAGTGACTATGCAGGATGAGGAAACCTTTGTCATTGCTCACTCACCCAAACCGCTTCCACATATTTGAGCTCTTTACCTAATTGAGTTTGCAATTGTTTTGCATTAGCAAAATATGTTTGTGGAAATGTAGCAAAGTCTAGAGCAGATTTTCTTTAACCTATTAGGTTAATTATCATACATGTTGAATGTGAAGTATAAGTAGGTTTAAACCTTAGTAGCTAAAACCACTTGGTTAAGGTGAGGGAAAGATCATGCTCATGGTTGATTCAGACAAATGTTGATGACATTATAGTAAGACAGGACGTAAACCCCAGACGCCACTCCTAAAGGCAAGCATTTTATATTATCATTCACATTCCCGTCACATAGCACTGCTCCTTATGAATGTCACACTACATCGTCCATTGACACTAAAGGCTGTCACTGAACATAAATCACTGATGCAGAAAAGTTGCATATGAAACTAATTCATAGGAGACAGACCTCCATCAAACTGTCACAGCATGTATGCACCAGTGAAAATGTGTACACATGCAAGCAAAATCAAACGTTCACAAACAGAACAAACCAATATAAGAGTCATCTCAGTGTCCAGTACAGCACTACTGTCATCCAGGAACACACACACAGTAAGGGCAGTCACTGGGTCATCTTCCTGCCCTCCTCGGCTGAGCTCATGTCCTGTCAGGATTAATGAGCTTGTTGAGGGTTGAGTGACGGATCAGAGCGGAGCTGCAGGGAGCCTGCTGGATCCAGCTGCACTGCTTAACAGCCACTAAAGGACTCCTGAATAATGAACAGTAACTTACTTTCAAAGTTGTGTTTCATTATTGCTGACAAACGCACTGTAAGTCAAAACCTACAAAACAACTGTTCTTTTAAAAAAATGCAATATTTGCCTGTTTACTTCAACAGCTGCTCTTCCTGTGTTAGGATAACTGCCTCCCAGTCAGTAGTGTAGGGTGCTGGAAAATGTTGCCAAATGTAATGCTGTGACAATTTGTCATTTGGTGTGTTGCAAGACCAAATATTAGTTAGTAACTGTTAGCTCTATCTCTGCTTATCTGTCAACAAATACCATGTCAAGACAACAACAGCATTTAAATCTGTCTGAACTCTAACACCCGGGCCGCACCGCCTACCTGAGCAGAGCGTGCGTGTCGCAGAACCTCCTGCTCGTCATTTCGGCGCCCATGTTAACAGGTTAGAGCAGCAACACAGCCCGCGTGAGCAGCATGGCTCAGGAGCGGCTGAGACTAAGCGTGTCGCCTATTTATTCCAGTTCTCAGCAAAAATAGAGAGTGAAATGATCTGTTGATAGTCATATGGACGTCATTCCAGCAACATTACCCCTTTCACTACAGTTTCAATGTCTACATCTGTAGAATGTCACAGACATGAAAAAATTCTTTATTTTTTACAATTGAGCACACACTTCTTAACCTTTTCCTGTCTAAACTAAATATAAATGAAATTTATAATGAAATGAAATAAATGAAATTAAAACATTCTATTACTGATGGCCATTATTTAATGGCAAACTCAATGTAGAAAGATAGGGCTGCCAGCTGCAGCAGCAACGCTGTCTGTGTGGACGAGCAGCACTTCAGCGAGCTAAAAAACAAATAACTACAAACATGTTCAGTGCTACAGTACAAGTGCTTGGATATGTTTTTTTTTTCTAAAGCAATGATACGAATGAGAAGTAAGTGCTAGACGGGGTCGTTGAGATCTGAAAAGGTTTCAGCCTGCAGCTAAGTATGGGCAGTAAGTCTGCTGTCACCACTGTGGAGCCACAGCAGAGAAGAGTCCGACCGAGATGAGTGACCACAGAGTCCTTTGAGTGATGGGACGGCTAAATGTCTATAAGCAGAGGAGCGCAATGGAGCCGCATCGTAGTGTTTAGAGCCCTCCGCTATCCTAAACTGGCAGGAAAGACACGGTTTGGTGATGGCCATATAATAAACCTATACCATCATCCAAGAGGGCCCTTTGTTAAAATGTGGAGCAACACTGAGCTGAGGAAATCATAGTCAGGGAAAAACATTTATGGAACCCGTGGCTTGTCCCACTTTGCAATGACGTATATTGGGAGTCAACCAGCCTGTCTGTTTAGAAAGCTTTTTAAAGCTCAGCACCTCCAACCTAAAAAAAATCATGCCTGAAAAAAAACTCTTCTTTAAAAAAAAACGCATCCCTGTTGTTAAGTCTACAAAACATGGTTGCTAAGATAAGCATTTGGAGAATGTGTGTGTGTGTGATAGCCATCTTATCACAGTGATTTTTGTGAACATGCATGCTTGTGTACATTTTGTATGTGTGTTTTCTGCTCCTTCAACCTGCCACTATTCTTGTTTCCCTGTATACAACAAGTCAATGTCTATTCACTGCTCCTGGGCTGATTTATGGCCTGCTATTGTTGCTCCTCTCTGATATTGTTGAATACTGCAGACTGCGATTGCCTCTTCAGACCCCTTGCCACTCCGTACCCTGTACTGTCACCGCAGGGCCCCCCTGAGGACCTTACATACACTCTAATTGGTTTGGGAAGGATTTGGCAGCCTTTGAACTAAAGAGAGACAGAGAGGAAAGTGGAGAGTGAGGCTGAGAGATAGAAAGAAAGAGAACGAGCAAGAAGAAGGGGAGAGGTGGAAACAGTATTTCTGTGGATGGGTGTGTATTTTCTTGGCAGTTCTTTGTCCTCATTCCTGTTGTGTGAAAAAAACTAAACAAAAAAACATTCAGTGATAACACTGACATATTAAAACAGTATGCATTTTACTCTAGAATAAACAATATTGACATGCGCAGTAATGCACGTCGCATGCAAAGTAGCCCTCAAATTGGACAGATCGGGGTGGAGTGAAATGCATTCACATGCGGACACAGAAGGGGCAGATAAAACGTGTCAGCCAGACAGAAAACTGTCAATTAAAAATGATATCTGAAAGCCAAAGCTATTTTCAAGTCAGACCTACTACTGCCCTCTCCCAATGTAAGTCTGATGAGCAGAGTTAGTTATGAGACGCAAATCTCTGTTTTATCTTTGGAATCTTTTAAAGTAATATAGAGTAACAGCACATTATAGGACAATTAGTCAAACTCAGTTACATGACCGTCTTTAGCAGTATCTAGAAGACTTCTGAATGTGAAGGTGATTTCACAGACAGGGGCGGCAGCAGACATTTTGAGGGACAAGGCTGGTGAAATGCCACACAGTCATGCTCACTCTGGGTGTCTCAGACAGCTCCCTGCTTCAGTGAGCAGTGAACTGACCATTTCTCGAATGATCCGGTGCCAAAAATCATACTGGATATTCAGCTTCCGAGAGAATTTACAGAATGTAGTGAGAATCTTTGGAAGAGAACCTTAAGTAGGTTCAGTAGCTTCAGTAGGTACGTCAGTAAGCACAGTGAGCACTTTTGCTTCAGTTCACTTCGATCAGGACTTGTCACAGTCTAAGCATAAGCATACACTCCAACTCTGGAACAGCACTACCAATTTCTAATGTGAAAACTACAGAAATATGGAGGCAAACATGTTTTTTCCATTCCATTCCCATCAACACCACAATGAGAGTAATTTAGTCTTCATACAGGTATTTTTAAGTAGCATTATTATTATTATTATTATTATTATTATTATTATTATCATTATTATGGCCTCTGTATGCCATGTCCTAAGAAATAAATTAATCCATTTCATATTTTTCAGTCTAATACTACTACCTAGTGACGCAGAGTGAAAATGCTGTTTTAGTCTAGAGTTGAGTTTCACTTTTGCTTTAGTAGAGGAGCAAATGGCCAGTGCTACAGGTTACTCACATTATCTGTGCTCTGTGCTAGAACATTTTCTTCTGTACATTGAAGCTATTGAAGGCCATTTCTGGAAGTTTCTGGAAGTCTTTATTCATCTATTGTGATTGTGGAACGTAAATATTGTTCATTTTGTACATTAGAATTGCCGTTTTCTCAGTTAGAAAGAAATCTGTTAGCTTAGCTACCAGTCTGTCGCCCATGTAGATGTAAAAAGGGCATACTGTTTTATGGCATCTGTATATTTTTACTTACTTACTCCAATATTTCTGTGATAATAATTTTGGTGTATGTTGTATGTATGTACGTTCTAAGAGCCTTTATTCATGGACAATTTTGTATTGATTTGAATGGAAGCTTGTAGAGGACTATATTAAAATGATAATGTAAACTTGAAAATGAAAATGTAATTCCACAATAGCATTATAATCTTCCACATATGCATGTGAATAAAAATGAAAATGAAAATTGTATTATTGCATTTCCACATACTTGTATGAGTGTTCTATGACCATATTAAAATGAAAATGGAAGAACTGTGGCCGGGCCTCACTGATTACTGTACAAAAACACAACTTTAGAACTTTATTCACTGATTTTGGTGAAACTAGCGATATGGGGCACTGAATTTGATGAAATGACTGCTTATCAGACCACAAATGAGATGAGAATTAGTACAAGATGGTCAAAGATTGTGAAAAGGGTTTGTATGAGGACTGTGAGTAAATTAATTTAAGATTTAAGATTTCAGATTTAGGTTCTGTGCCAAATGTGATATAAAGGTTTATGAATTGACAGTTATGTTGATATGACCTTGCCAAACCCGGCAAGAAAACCACCTCTGTAATGTTGCTGTTTTTCCTGTCATCAAACTGACCTGCGTCGGTCTCAGAGGCTGTCACTGGGAGGCTGCTGAGCCCGGTTCTGGTGCCCATTCTGGCACCGCTCCACGCCAGCATTCCTCGCTGGGTCCCCCCCACCCAGAGCGAGAAAATCTCCTCCTTCCAAAGCTCATGTGCTAGTGGTGTAAACAATACACTTCCCCCCCGGTGCTCCGAGCTCCCAGTCCGGGCAGAGTGCGCCCTGGTCAGTAGGTAGAGCTTGTAAATGATAATGAACAAAGTCACTGAACAAGGAAGTGACATCCTAACTAAGGACCCGCCTTGATGAGAGGACTGACAAATTGCATTTTAATTTTCATGTTGACACCAAAAGATCAAGGTGACATATAAATGTGAATGCAACTGACTGGGGACGCTGTTTCGCTTATTGCATTTGAATATTGTCCACTGTACAGCAGGCTAAGTCTTTGAAAATGAAATGTTAAATGCTGTTTTCATTTAAATTTTCAAATTGATAGAACATTTTCATTCATTTTCATTTTGACTTAAATATGGCTTGCATAAATGGGAAATCAGGTTACAATCTTTACATTGCATTTTCATTTTCAAATTTGAAATAACATTTGAATATTGTCCACTGTATAGCGGGGTATGACTTTGAAAATTTTCGGTTTAATATGGTCATAGAATGCCGATATGAGTATGTGAAAATGAAAATGAAAATTGGATTACTGCATTCATTCATTTTCACTCTCATAACACATACATACTTGGAAAATTATAATGCTATTGTGAAATTACATTTTCAAGTTTACATTATCATTTGAATATAGTCCCTTATATGTTTCCATAGTTGTGTTTCAGTTTCACAGTCAAGTTATGTCTCTCAGTAAACTCAAAGACAACGCAACCTCCTCGGTCTAAAAGTCTTTCTGGGCGTATTTGATTGTTTAGCTAGCTGGATAAACTGCTACAACCACGAAGAGGGAGGCCAGCATATGATACCTCCATTATTATGGAAAGCATGATAATACATTTTATCATATTTTGTTATTTGCTAGTAATGTACATAAATGGAGGATCCACTATATATTTCATTGTGCATTGTGCAACATATAATTGTTGCCTTACAGCCATCCTGTTATGATACAGTGCAGGTTGTCTAGGATGTTACAGGTGCCTGCTAGTCAGTTACTCAGCCCTGAGAAAAGAGACACCAAAGTCCACCATGCTCCAGCCACAGCGTGAGGGGGGGCAGGTCTTAGTGATGGATGGCAAAGCCTGGCTGAGCATATTGCTCCCTTAATAAAAGCTGCCGTGCAATCCACATGCAGCTAAGGGTGTATTTTCTCTGTGTGGCTCCCTCCGCCCTCTTCGCTCCACCATCATTTTTAAGAGCGAAAACTGGTTTAGGTGTCAGAAAGAATGATGCCCCTCGTCAGACTGTGACTCACCTCTGAGCGGTATCCACAGCTATATTCACACCAAGTGGCTCTCTGTTGGTGTGTGCTGTTTTCTTTTTTGCTGCTGTTTTTACCAAGGGCCCAGAACAAACAAGAAAGACAGAAGACATCATCAAACTTTCACCTGGTGACTTCAGACCCAAAATTATGTTTCAGTCTTTATTTGGCTGTTAGTAGACAGATAGAGCCACAGCACGGTCTTGAAAATCATACATGGTGAGTTGGTGGTGATGAAAAAGGAAGAGTTAAAACATATATACAAATAGTCTGCTTGGAACAATAATGTGTGTCTGACATTAAAATCTTTACAAGAGGCATCTACTCCTTCTAGCTCATAAAAAAAAAAAAAAATCCAGAATCTGTGAATATGCAAATTTTGTTAATTTCTAAGTTTTCCTGCTGGACACAAATCCAGTTCATTGTAAAGTCCATTCTCAGTATATGTGCACTGGCGGCTTCAAGTTTCTACATCACACTTGTTTAAGTTGCAAATTGAACCAGGATTAGCTTCCCAACTGTTTGTGATGTCCCAAATCATGCTTGTAGGCCCACCCCTTAAAATCTGATTTTCAATGAGCGCAGAGAAACTTTCCACTTTCAGCAGATGAATGTGAAAACAGCCTTCTAGTGTCAAACTCTGCACAGACATAACTCTGCACAGTGAAGCTCAAACAACCAACTGTAGGAACAAGAAGAAAAACATAGTTTTGAGTGGAGGGGGACTTTAATTATCTGACATAAGTCTGCATTTTCCCCCCCTTATCAAACCTGGAGCTGTTACCAGAGCAACAAGTTCTAAAGCTCAAACCTGCAAAAGTCCACATTGTAGTGATGGCCCTCATTTCCCATCATGCTCAGGGCTGAACTGATTAGCTGGATAAGTTTGCTGTTTGTAACTGTTCTAGAATGTAAATGTTGCATTTTCTTAGTCTGTAATGTGTTTGTAGAAGTAAGTTGCTTGAAATAAATGTCTTATTCTTCACATTTCACATCCTGAGAGAGAGAAATTATGCTTTCTGGGTTGCGTGAGAGTAGGGCATGGTGTGTGTGCGAGTTCTTGATCCAAGATGGCTGCTCCCGTCTCCCATTGTTTGTTTGAATTTAATTTTTTTAGTGTTTGTTGTTCCTGTGATCATCTGTATTTACTGATCTTAAGGAAAAAGAGTATTTACTGATCTTAAGGAAAAAGAGCTTGTAGTATATATATATATATATGGCTTGAGATTCTTCTTACTTATACTGTGGAAATGAATCTTTGTTGAGTGCTGCCACCGGCTCGCTACAACTTGGACAACAGATTCCGTCTGCTATCCTGAGGACAATCCAAGGGAGCTTCATTCCTCTCACTGAGGGATGAAACAAGACCAGTACCACTGGATCAGAAGACTGGACAGGAGCCCTCGCGTGTATATTTCCGCAGCTGTTTGGTCACCCGCAGCCTGTGGATAGTATCCAGAGCTCACCGTTTAAGGATGAAAAAGCTATAGTTACAGCTTCAAGTTACACACAGCCAAGGTTCATCCTGCCCGTGGAAGTGTAAAAGTATCCCGTTACATCGCCGTTTCCTCACAGAATCAGCGCACCTCAACGTGCCCCTGTAAAGCAACATGCCCCAACTAAAACATTCTCTTTCTCTGGGGCTAAAGTCTCGGACATCATAGCAAAGATCGCAAATATCACGAATAACCACTCCTCTGCACAAAACGTAATTATTCATGTCGGAGTAAATGATATCCACGACCGCACAAGTGAGTTGCTGAAACAGGATTTTAATTGCCTGTTTAACATACTGCAGGAAGTCTCTGGCCTGACCCCTGCCTTGAGAAGAGGTGCACAGTTTAGCAGGATTTTAAGTCTCCACACCTGGCTGCAGTCAGCCTGCACAGTGCACAATTTTATATTTATTGATAATTTTGATCTTTTTGGAAGCGCCCCTCCTATGTTACCTCCAGTGCTTTAGAGTTCTTAACTGAAACCTGGCTTTGGCCTGGTGAATTTAGTCAGGTGATTAAGGTGTGCCCCCCAAACTTTGAATCACTTACCTTTCATAGGGTCAGTGGTTGTGGAGGAGATCTGGCTGCAGTCTTCAAAGATAAATTTAAGTGGAGCCCCATTGCCATGGGTGATCTATTAAGTTTTGAGGCTCTTGTTTAAATTAAATTTGCCTCTCCCGTACTCTGCCTTTTCATCTATCGTCCACCAAAAATGAATCCCGCATTTTTAACAGAATTTTCAGAATTTCTATCTTTCATTGTTTATTGTCCATTCCATTGTTCCAGTGTTTACTCTGGGGCTAAACGTAAATAATCTCTCCATGAGAGACCTCTCGGTGTTGTGTGCATCTTATTTGACACTGTGGCTCAAACTGTGGAGGAAATTACAAAAAGAAGGGGCATTTTCATGTTATTAATGAGCACGCAGCAGGAACGTTAATTCCCCTCTTCAATAGTGCCACGGACAATCTGACATTATTCAGATACAAATGACCTCACGCATGCATTTTATAAGCTATGCCTATCCACCCTGGGCAAGGTTGCACCTCTAAAAACCCCGCTAAAATCGACAATATGAGGGACCCCCTAAGTAAACAAAGACACTCTGACTCTTAAAAGACTATGCAGGAGAGCAGAAAGAAAGTGGAAATCAAGTAAATTACAAGTGCACTATCAGTCATTAGAAGATTAATTACAACGTTATGATAAAGTGAAAGAGGCTCGAGCCCAATAGTTTTCTGCTAATCAGCATAATCCTCGCACCTCATTCATTATCTCGTCAATCCCTTACAAACAACCGCAACCTCCTCGTTTCCAGCAGAGTGTGAAAAGTTCCTTACTTTCTTTGTTAATAAGATAAATAACATTAGAGGACATATAACTCCTCCTGCGGCGTCTGTGTATACCCCCGGCCCTTATTTGGAATTATTGAATTGTTTTATCTCCATATCACTACAGAACCTTCTCAACACTGTGTCACATATGGGTGTGTCAACATGCCACTTGACCCTCTCCCCACTAAACTTTTGAAAGAGATAATGGATGCTATCGCACCTCATCTGCTCAATATTATAAAACCGTTCCCTTTCCTCTGGATGTGTGTCTGACCTTTTTAAGATGGCATGTGTTCAGCAGCTTCTGAAAGGGCCCACATTGGATCTGGCTGACCTACATAACTTTCTGGAATCTCTGGAGTTGCACTGGAGTGGTTCTCCTCTTACCTGGAAAACAGGAAATTTTGTCTCCATCCAGGATTTTAAATCATCAACAGCTAGTATCACCTGTGGACTGCCCCAAGGATCTATTCTCAGAATCAGAAATCCTTTATTGATCCCAGAGGGGAGACTCTTTTGTTACAGCAGCTCACTGTCACGTCAGTGCACACAGGAAGAGAAGTTCTAAGCAAAAAATATAATACAGGTCAGATAATTTAAGTACCAAGTGGGTATAAGTATAAAATTAAAAGTGCAAAGGTACAAAGTGGATTTACCGGTTGATGATAGTATGTACGGTAGAAATTTAGTCTTGTTTCTCTGTTAGGTTATACCTCTTATTTAAATCACATGAACAATCTAACCATATTGCATTCGTGTTTTTCCAATGTCAAGGACTGGATGGCAGCTAATGTCCTACATTTTTATAGCAGATTTAGTTAACTACAGGCCCATTTCCAAACTTCCCTTCATTTCTAAAATTCTTGAAAAAGTTGTTGCTCACCAGCTTCTCCAACTGGTAGAGGGTCACAACATCTTTGATAAATTTCAATCTGGCTTCCGTCGAAAACATTGGTATAATACAGAGATTCTGGACCCAAAAGCACGGCTCAAAAACAAGTTAAAGTGATTAGTCTTTGGTTTATTGTACGAACAAGTTGAAAGAGTAACCAGGTGTGTGGAGGGAAGCTCTGTGATGCGAGATGATTCCCAGGCTGAGGCAGGAAGTCCGTGAGCACAGGTAGCCTGGCGAGGACGGCTGGCTGGAGTAGAGCAGAGGCAAACCCGTGGTGAGAAGCTCTGGAGAACCGGTGGGTAGATCGGAGGCAGTTGTCGCTTTGAGGAGTGAACATGAACACAAGGAGTCAGAGGAGTAGTCCTGGACTCAGGAAACCGTTCTGCAAAACAAGCTGCACAGCCAGGCCGATGTACCAGTAGTGTAAACAGACAATGTGGTGAAGATTGGTAGAAGCGCTGGGTAGATATACTGCATGGTCTTGATTGGTGGATGGAGAACAGGTGAGTAGCAGCAGATGAGCAGGTGTGTCAGATTCTGAGTGGAGGTTCTCCGGAGGCCACGTCCCACACGAGGCCTTGCATGGCCTGGCCCCTGCATATATAGCAGAGTTGTTGAGCACCTGTTTGAGCTCTCAGCAACTCCGATCATCTGATCAAGGCCTTTTATCTGTTCCCCACTTTGTAACTGTGTGTTTTATAAAGTGCTATGTAAATTTTAAAAAAAAAAATAGTCCACCCTTGGTTCTCTTACTGCTAATGTTGAGTCTGTGGCAAAGAACCTT
This sequence comes from Siniperca chuatsi, assembly GCF_020085105.1. NCBI lineage: Eukaryota > Metazoa > Chordata > Actinopteri > Centrarchiformes > Sinipercidae > Siniperca > Siniperca chuatsi. Next base: position 304,944 of record NC_058060.1, on the reverse strand, counting down.
GGGGTACTTTTAATAGCCACTTATCCATTGAGCAGCATACCAGAAATATCATCCAAGCTTGTTTTTATCAATTGAGAAACATCTTCAAGATAAGACACATGCTCAATTTGATTTAGACAAAAAAGCCATACATGCTTTTATATCATCACGCCTGGACTACTGCAACTCTCTTTTTATCTGTTTAGTCTCAGTCTCACATTTTATCCAGAACTCAGCAGCCAGATTATTATTATTAGTATTATTATAAGTCTAGGAGGTTCTGCCATATCATTGAAATTTTAGAACCATTGCAAATGTCCCTCATTATGTTTTTAAAATTGTATTAATTACCTACAAGGCCATCCATGGTCTGGCTCCAGATTATGTAAAATAACTTTTAACCCCTTACAGCCCTGTTTGGGCTTCCAAATGTAAAAAATAAAAATTGACATATTGTTTGAGCGTCAGCAGAATTTTTGAGGAGCAGATTGAAGCGGTAAGATGGACACTAATTTGTTTAGTTAAATTGTTTATCACATTTTGTGTCATGTTTTAAGGTAAATAACACTCAGTCACTTATTTTATTATCATTCTCTAATCCTTACTTACTGACAACAAATGAAATGTCCTAAAATAAAAACATACCATATGTAATTACATTAAACCCATAGGTGACTGTCTTATATACTGTGCATATGTAATCAAAACTCACCGACCCATTCTATATGCTATATATGAGCTTATTTCTTTTATCCACAGTTTACTTATTTATATATTAAGTTATTTCTATTATTACTCCTATCTGTTTATGTTTGGGCTCAGTGCTGCTTGATATATTTTTTTAATTCTGTAAATCCTTTAATCTGGAAAGCACTTTGTGCTTAAGCTTGAAAAGTGCTATATAAATAAAATTAATAGTATTATTTGTTCACTGATAATTGTTGGTTGCTGCTTTTCTTGACCTCAGATGTGTTTTGAATTTCTTCACATGTTAGAGCCTGCTTCTTGTCTCTTGTCCATGCTGCTTGCTACAGTATTGACACTTAGCTGGATCATGACCAAGATTTTCTTAGAATTGAGCCCCTTAGAAAATCCAAAATCAGATATAAATTACTCCCTTCCTTACTGAGGAATTCACAAAATATTGATAGAATAATGAATGCTGATGAGAAAGATAAACCATCAAGAGCGTATGGTTTAGTTATCACTATTTATTTTACACAATGAGAATTCAATACAGAACCAACACATAGTAAAATAGGGTATACAGTGAAATATAATCAGTAAACTTAAAAAAAAGACCAATCCAAATTTAGTTGAAACTGTAGGCAAAAGAGATAAATTCAATAAATGTTGGACTGTTATCAAAGTAATGGAAATTAATTAATCAATAATTTTGATGAGGATTTCTATTAAACACTACACTGAATGAAATGTACCTGCATCAAAAGTATAAACTGTATACACATCTGAGTCAATTTCATTATCATGCTGATCATGGTTTCAAGTCTCTACTCATGTTGCCTTTATAAGACTGCGCTGCTGTTCAAGATAACTGCAATCAAGATGTATCAGTCCTTCAAGTGCATGAACTGCAAGAACCAAAACTTGACTTTTTGTTGGTATTTAATGAAAGTGGGAATTTGTTGTATTGTATCATAGAATATGGTATGAAAGTGTTTTTGTATATGTATGAAAGGAATGTGAAAATATGTTAAAACTCTGCATAGACTAAACTGAATAATGTTTCAATGTATTCATTATGCATGTATTGTATAAGGAAGACAGGAAGACAATGGACACCAAAATACAACAGTAGCAAGCAGGTAATGTCACGCTATTCTGATTTTAATACAATCTGCAAATACATATTTTTTCTAGCCATTCAAATAAAGAAGAAAATCAAAACTTCTAAATTGTCCACTCACTCTTGATATACTGTGATGGTCTCTGATCATCCTGAATATTCATCAGTAGACAGTGCAGTTAGCAGAGGAGCGTTGGGTACACAGGAAGTCACTGGTGACCTCTTTATAACCTCTGGCTTCAGTCAGACCACTTCCTGTTCAACAAATGACAAGACAAACAGCTATGAGCAGCATCTGTCCGCAGATGAAGGCAAGAACTGGCAGAACTGTACAAGATCTGTCAATATCGTGTAAAGCCCTTTTCAGACATGGAATATGTAATACTGCTGGCTTCATCAAGCTGTTAAAATAAAAAAATGTCTTTTTGTCATTCAGATGAAGAAGAGGTATCGCTGCTGGAAAACAGCAGTAAGTTAAAGTTTTATGATATGAAGGACGATTCGTGTTTTCTGTTCTCTCAAAGCTGCAATAGTGATGGATTTTAAAACTTATTTTGCCCTTTAAGCCTTAATTAATGACCATCGTGAGTGTCAGGGACTTGTCCCTGCTTCTCTAGTGAATGTCCAAATAACTTTTCGCAGCAGTTTCATCATTCATTAGATAAATAATTAGGCTGCCTACTTTCTCTGTTTGGGAACAGGTCTTAAGTCTAGATTTAAAAACAGAAATGGACTCAGCATTCATTAAAAGCTATTAAAAAACTAAAAACACTTCAATGAAAACACTCATTAAAAGCGACAGAGAAGCGGCGAACAAATAACGCCAGCTTCCTCTCATATTCGGGCATCTCTGGTTGTGAGACCAGAGAACAAGTACGACCAGGCTTCGCTTTTGCTGCAACGCAATGTGACGCCATCCGGCAATCTATGTTGGCCAATCAAATGTGCAAGAGTATATTTCAGGTAAAGTACTTTGTAATTTAACAGTGTAGTTCCACTTGTGACCATCAAAATGGAGGATGCAATGACTGTGAATGTAATCATTCCTGTCTCACTGTTTTGACATCATACATCTTAAAACTCATGGGTGTATCAATCAAATCTGCCTCACCACCGCTGCCTCTTGTCTGCCTCCATCCATTCCATTAGGCTCCAGGACAAACTACTCAGTGGAAACTGTGAATGCTTAGTAAAGGCCTGCCAATGGTTTCATCACCATACGGTTGTCTGATCTTACCTTCCATGAGGTTGTAGAGGTTGCAGTAGTTGGTGCCATGGTCTTTAATGGCATACCAGGTCTCAGAGAGGGACATGGCCTACAGATGGAGTTACAATTATGTGTGTTAAATAAAAGACAAGGCTGCACAGAATCAGACACAGCTAGAGAGACACAGCAACAGGAATAAAGACAGATCCCATCTAAAGAAAAAACTTTACAATCAGAGGTTGAGACAGAGAAGAAACAGATGGTGACAGAAATAGAGAGAGGAAGGAGGGATATGAGAAGAGAGAAGAGAAAGTGGTACAGAGAGGACAGAGACTCAGACTGAAGAACCTCTGTCTTCATTTGTTGTGAGTGGTTTGATGACACTGAACATTTAGCTAGTTTGGTTTTCCAGAAGCTGGAAGATAATGACTTAGAGGAGAGTGGAAACCTACCGAAACGTGACAGCAAGTGAAGAAGTGATAGGAGACCAGCCGGAAGTTGATGTCGTCCACATACCTCTTAAAGGGAGTGGTGTGTTTGGCTGCTATAAAGTGGACAGAGGCAGACTGCAGCTGCAGAGAGACCAAACCATGTTTGATTAAAAGCCAGTGACATACTGTCTATTTATATATTTACTTTGTTGGTTTTATTGATCAAACCCAAAGTTACATGGAATTATATTAACTTTTCTTTGGTTTTGATAAATGCCATCAAAAATTACAATTAAACAATTTCAATATAATGACATGATCGCTTGCCAAAGTAAAAGAACAATGGCAGAAAGAAAAGCCAAATAAATAAAAATAAATTTAATACTAAAATGAAATAAAAATAATAAAATAACACTTTGAATCCTGTCAGGAAGAATTTTGATCAAAGTATTGGATCACAGAACCACGTGTTTCCCAACTTTTTAAACAATGTGGACTGCTGTCGGCCATGGTTTTGGTGGACTAGAAGGTGGGGTGTGGTTGGTTGAGGGTTGGGATGAAAACAATCATCTCTGTTGTGTTGTTACTGTAGTTGAACCAATGTACGACCATGTCACAATTTACAGTGTCGTTCTCAGTACATTTTTATATAAGGTAGCTGGTGGAATTAGTGATCTAGAATGCAACAACTGGATTTTAATTTTAAGCATAAACTTGTGGTGTATCATTAAATGGTCTTTAGTGGTGCACAATACCAAACTAATTTGCCATTAATCAAATTACAGGCAACAACAGGCAAAGGTAGCCCATTTGGTAAACCAGTTTCAGGGGCCCAGAAGGCCCCAGCTTATCTGTGTAAGCTGTGAATAAGACAGCAAGACTAAGGGCTCTATCTTCCTGCCCATGCAAAGCCAGCACTAGCGCAAACAGAAGTCTTTATGCAATTTTCCCAGGTGCAGGTCTATTCCCAGTAGGAGTACAATCTCTATTTTTTTGTTTCCGCCTGTTTGCTAATTTCCTTTCACCAAACAAACATGTTTGCCGAGGTGGGAGCAGAGGTGCAGCCTCAGCTGTGTCTCTGCTATGCTATGTGGCGCAGTGCAGTTTTGGTGCTCGTTTTGGCATGAAATTGCATTTGCGTTCAAACCTGCTCAGACCACCTCTTATCGCAGACGGAGGGCCATTTTCGTGTCTTTAGTTGGCAGAGACGCGCACACACAGACCTGAATCCAAAATCACAAAACATCTTTCATTTCTGTTAAGTTGTGCCTTTTTCAGTTGGCTTCATATTCTATTGATCTACTGGAGATTGATGTGCATCAAAATACAGTTTGTGATTGAAGAGTCTTACCAATGATATCATCCACATGAGTGTGATTCCCACCACAACTTGTAGAATGTCGGATCTTTTCCGTGCAGTTGATCAAACATCTGAAGTCATCACACAGCAGCAGGAAGGACACGTTTCATCTACAGTCTCTGATTTCACAGCGCGGCTGTGCTGATGGTGCGGCAGTGGTAACTTCATTGATTATTTAAACCTCCGAGTAGGGCTCCAGTCTATTTTCCTGAAACAGGATGCAGACGCAAAGCCAAGTCTAAACTCCTGGCACAGGCGCCTGCGGGTGTGACCAGCACATTTTTAAAATTTTGGTGACCACAAGGTGTTAGCGCAAACCAGACACAGCAGGTGCAGCTCAATGTGAAACAAAGGCTGAATGCATTTTTTTTATTTTTGCTTATTCATTTTTATCATTTATTTGTTGTCCCTGCAGTTGTGTGTCCCAGCAGTATCCTGCGCTCTGGGATTTTCCTGCACTGCCCAGCACCAGCTCTGAGCCTATATTTGATTAAAGGCCAGTTCAGGTTTTGTATTAATGGGTCGAGGTCGGAATTGATTTAGAGATACTTCAGGGTAACAGTTTGTGTTGAGCTTTGCAGGTGCGGGGTACAGGTCAGGAGATAAAAAAACAACCTCACATTTTTAAACCTGTTTTAAAATGTTTTCACCAATATGCTTTATTTATTACGACATATAGGATGGATTATTGAGTGTTAGCCTACTTGGAATGTGCGGCTGAGGACAGCACACGGCTGTCAGAGGGTATTTCCCACACTGAGTATCTGGATATGCTCCCATGCGCAGAAGTCAACACTGCAAATATTTTGAGACGTGACGGCAAGTAGCAGAACGGAAAACTCACTTAAATAATCATCTTGACATAAAAAAAATATGCTTCAAGCGGAGTTTGGATTTCTGCTTTTAATCAAAATATGAAGAACTGACCTGTTCAAGAGGTAAAGTCAGTGGATCACCAAAGCCATTAGAATTCATACTCTCCATCCAATAGCTGTGAAGATATTTAAGTCTAAACCTGCTGGTCGACATATTTGCAGGACTGAGAACCTAAACAAGTTCACTCCAGCTGAGTTAAAGCATTTTTAGTCAGCTGTCCCCCAGTCAACTGGATTAAAGTCTGACAGTTTGATGAAGTGGGAGGGGCACATACACACACACCTTGTACAGGCACCTCTGTCCTCCCATGGTGCAGCCAGCCATGGTTCTCCACTCCTTAATCTGTGAGACTAGGGATTCATAAACCACTTGACATGGTATGCCAAAGTACCTGCATAAGAAAAACAACCACAGTCACTGCATGTGCATTCAGGTCTTGAAACAACTCAAGTGGGCATTGTAAATGAAATGGTGCCATCTAGTGGACATTACAGTGCTGTTCTTTGACTATATGGCAGTTTTCTGTTGTCTTTATAATGAAGCATAAAAGAGAATAAAATAAAGTTCAAATTCAAATTCAAGAAAGGCTGCACAATTATATAATTTCATCTCTCGTAGGAGTTTGGCCTGTTTTTCTCTTACTCTTAAGGCAGGTAATCTAAAAAAGATCATCTCAAGATGGCCTGAGCCAATTAAAACTGTGTAAAAGTGAGACCAAGGCACTTCATTATGAGGAATACTGTCTCAGTCCAGTCCAGGTTCAAGGCCTGCTGTAGCTCAGCTGAAGGAGAGTTTTCCATTCACTGTAGAAATTACATCTCAGTGGCCTGTTCTGTGATTTGACTGACCAGTTAAACTCATTACAGCTAATAAGATGATCATATGATTACATGTTCTTTCCCAACATAATCCCCAAATACATACACTGCTGTTGTATCAGGAAACATCAGAAATGTCAAAATAAATTCAGTTGCTATGGCAATTAAAGAACATGTCTAAAGTACAATGCCATCTAATACAATAAATTAGCAAATTCAACCATAGTGAGGTTTAGAATGTGCTGTTTATGTTGAGAAGGTGTCAGAGAGGAATTGATTTCACTATAACATGGTTGATGTTATTGATCAGTATCCTTTTACATTTTGTTTTTGGATGAAGTTTGCCTGTTTGCTTGCCAGAAATAAAGTGTAAAATCATGAATTGTAGACATGAGAATTTATTTAAATCTGTTTGTGTAGCTGCTTTTGTAACTAATTACTTACAAGTTACTGTTGCTTTTTGCTCATGAGATGAGATTTTCTGGCAATATTCATGGTCTATTCAATTCAGTTTTATTTATATAGTGCCAATTCATAACAGAAGTTATCTCATTGCACTTTTCCTACAGAGCAGGTCTAGACTGTACTCTTTATAATAATATTTACAGAGACCCAACAAGTCCCACCATGAGCAAGCACTTGGCGACACTGGCAAGGAAAAACTTCCTTTAAGAGGCAGAAACCTTGGACAGAACCAGACTCAATGGTGGCGGCCATCTGCCGCTGCCGTGTGAGGTTTTGGGAGAGAGAGAGAGAGGAGGGGTTTGGGGGAAGGGGATAGGGTTAGGGAGGCACAATGCAAAGACCACGTAGAATTTATATTTTTTTTATAGTAGAATAGTAATTGTAGTATTTTTCGGGCCACAACTTCCAGTTGCAAATAGGAATAATCTAAATCTAATGGGCAGGTTGTCATGACGTTTGCTGACATATATCATTACTTTAAATGACATTATGGCCTTTCCTGTAGTGCTACCCACTGGACAAACTAGCTGTTTGAATAGCAGCATGCCGTAATAGTCAGTGTGTGCGTATTTCTGTTCTACACTTTAAGAGTAGGCTAAAGACTTTCATCTTTGATAAAGCTTGTAATTAAGGCTGGCTTGGGTGAGTCCTGAACCATCCCTTAGTTATGCTGCTATGAATTCTGTCGACACCAAGTAAAATGCTGAAAGTAAAAAAGAGCCAAGACAGTTTTTGTCTATGTTTATAATGCATCAACCACAGGCATTATGAAACGATATAATGTGCCAAATACAGTAAAACTGCATTGGCAAAGTGGAACAATGATCCCATGCAGACCCTTACCAACACTGATAGAATGCATAACAGAATATTTGCTGAAGATCACTCGAACCTGAACCAAAACCTCTGACACACACGCATCAAATACTCAACATTTTAAGCTTGACAAAGGCAGAATTTACTACTAGTAATTTACTTTAAACACAACAACCTGGCAGAAAAAGTATCTATTCAAACCCTTTTTCAATACAGAGTGGACCATGAAATATAAAGACAGCACAAATATAAAGAAAATTCATACTTTTGTACATTTAATAAATAATTATATGTAACCGATATGAGACTTTCAGTCAAACACACAGCTTTTAGTTTTACTGGGATACTGTGGTAATCCCCAAGGGTTTCCTAGATAGTCATTTTGTACAAAATTATGCAATATTTTTTGACATGAAAACCAAACATAACACACATCTATCAAAGTATGTAAAAAAGTAATAAAGCATACCATTCTACTTTGCACTGGGCATGGAGAGGTCCGGCACAACAAAGCTCAGAGGTGCCAACTGCAAGGAGAACTGCAAGGAACCAACGGACTGGATGCATTCTGCTCCAGACTGCCTCAGTAAAGTTCTAATACTCACACCGACAACAGCTCCAGTGACTGAGAGACCTAAATGGAAAAATAAGGCAAAAAAATCACAGGATGATCATGTGCTTTTCTGAAAAGGAAACAGCCTAAATTCAATTTACTTCTGAGGAAAAGACAATAAAGAGAAGCTGAAAGATATTTGTTTTCCAGAGACATCTGGAGGCAGTCTGTGATAGAGCACAAGAGACACACACTGCTCTCTGCCTGTCGGCCCCTCCACTGCTGCTGCAACTAATACTATATCAGAATCAGAAGCAGCTTTATTGCCAAGTACAAGGAATTTACCTTGGTATTTTGGTGCAAAACAATAAACATAGCAAGAGAAAATAAAAAAAGATTTAAAAAATCAAGTACTACAAAAGTCAAGAAGTATAAATATAAAATAGAAAACTTGACAATAAAAATATGAAAAAATATTAGAAAAAGTATGTATACAATATATTTGTTTTTAGAATGAAAGAGCTATACAGTTTGTGCAGGAATGAGCAAAATATTGACCAAGGAATGTACAAAAGTTCACAGTATGAAGTATAAAGGAATATGTGCAATGTACAGAGATAATAGTCCAAAACATGTGCGTTAATGTAACGTGTAGTGTCTATCGGGGGGGATCTGAGTCAGTGTCAGTGGGGGTCCCGGACCTTGTTGATGAGGCCGGCTGCAGACGGAAAGAAACTGTTCTTGTGGCGGGAGGTTTTGGTCTTGATGGACCGCAGCCTCCTGCTTGAGGGGAGTCTCGGAAACAGTTCGTGTCCGCGGTGGGAGGGGTCAGCCACAATCTTTCCTGCTTGCCTCAGGGTCCTGGTGGCATACAGGTCCTGGAGGGATGGTAGATTGCAGCCAATCACTTTCTCTGTGGAGCAAATGATATGTTGCAGTCTGCCCTTGTCCTTGGCAGTGGCAGCAGCGAACCAGATGGTGATGGAGGAGGTGAGGATAGACTCACTGATAGCGGTGTAGAAGTGCACCATCAGTGTCTTTGGCAGGTTGAATTTCTTCAGCTGCCACAGGAAGTGCATCCTCTGCTGGGCTTTCTTGGTGAGGTCCTGAGTGATGTTGGTGCCCAGGAACTGAAGGACTCCACAGTGTCGACAGGGGAATCATACAGGGTGATGGGGGCAGGTGGCGCTGGGTTCTTCCTGTAATCCACAACCATCTCCACTGTCTTTAGAACGTTGAGCTCCAGGTTGTTTTGACTGCACCAGGTCACCAGGTGGTCAGTCTCCCACCAGTAGGCAGACTCATCCCCACATCCACAAGTGACCACTACTGGCAGCATGCCCAGGTGGGTCCAGTTCCAGCCCAAGAGACTATGTGTTTTTTAAGTTATTTTGTAAATCGTATTGGATTTTCACACTAAATGTTATGTACAGTGTGCTAACTTCTTTGAAACAAAAATACTTCAAAGAAATTAGGAAGTATAAAGAAACATTTTAACAGTCATTTAGACTGTTCCACCCGCTACACTCCCAAGATAGCATACAGCTTAATTTCTGCTTGGTTGCACAACACTCTTGAGAGTCGTGTCTCGACAAAATACAATATGTCACACCCCGTCTCACATTTATACCTCAGCAACTGGAAGAAGTAACACAGAAATAATGAAGCAAAGTGATCACACAGTTAACCTCTTCCACCCTGTCAGCTCTGGGCAGACTGCTGTCTTTCACTCATGGGTGACCACAGACATAAAATGTGCAATTTCATATCTACAGTATCTGTATATATGTCTTATTAGTCACAGTGTCCTCTTCCTTCTTCCAGCCTTCTTTTCTTAAAGCAAGTATTATATGAGTTTTAAATAATTGCATTATTTGTTACCACCCACACATTGTTACTTCCTGCTAGATGCTGCCATTTATTGAGTGCACAGTAGGTGTGCAGTGTGAAGCACACACTTCAGTAGGGGTAGAAATGAAAAAAGACACCCTCTTTGCTGAGTGTTAGGATTAGGATTATTTTTGTGATCAAGGTCAGTGGGCAGTAGCATAAATGATCTGTCAAGAAGGAATACATGAGAATCAGGTTAAATGTTGCAATGGATGATCCACACTGACAATACAATCTGGAAATACAGACTTGCTGTCCCTTTCTGTCACTCCTCACTTGTCTCTCCTGCCAAAGTGTATTAAAAAAGGAAAAATATATACACCGTCATTATTTCATCTTTGTGTTTGCATCATTTTAGATTTGAGTTATAGAAATGTGTCTCAAACAGTACATAAAAGTAAGCTAAATGTGTGTTATACAATAATATATTTGTACAGTAATACTATATTATTACACTATAATTATGCTAGGGGTTTTTGTAGTTGTTAAAGTGAGCCTATAGGTTCCACTGTAATTACCAAAGAACATGTTGTTTGAATTAGATCAGGTCAGTGTTTGTGTTGAACAGCACAGGGACATAATGCTAATCCTATCCTGGGCACAGTGGGCACTACCTGCTCTTCCTCTCTTATCTCCATCACCTTCTCTCTTTCTTTTTCTCACAGTCTCCTTGTCTTGTCCCGTATCTCTTCCCTTCTCAAAGCTGAGCTTTGATTGACGGAGTCTTTTCATCTGTCTCAGTGAAACCCTTTACACAAACTTTGATTGAAAGAAAAGCATTTCAACTTCTGTTCTGTTCTGTTAATTCACTCAAGTGAAACTAACTAGCTGGCATCATGATGGATGGTTACTGTTTAACGTAGCGTGACCACACAGGAGCTATTCCTCAGATGATGTCTGGGGATGAATGACATTGAACTACAAGCAGTCCACTAGTAAAATTCTCTAGTACCTGTATGCTTTGCATGGATTCAGCTGCCTGTCCGGTTTCCTTAAGTGGTTGACATAATCAAAGAACCACATGTTGAGTAAAGAAAAGATAATCCACTTCACCACCCACACACACACAAGCAATGATGGTGATCATATGAGCAAGTCTGTAATCTTCGCGTTATACAATATCTTTGTCGCTCCAAAGTAAAGTATTTTTAGGCAATTACTTTATGAATTTTAATATATACAAAAAAAAATACCGAATACCCTAACCCTAACCCATATAATGTAGTCAAACTCTTACCGAAGTCAGTCGGAAGAAGAGTGAAAACATCTTTTCCATTGAGAAAAACCTTCACTGCCTTTCTTTGCTCTTCTTTCAATGAAGAAATACTCTCCAGTTCTGATATAACTGATGCTAGTAGCATATATGCTAACCTCTTAGGTACGGTTGTTTTCGAGTGAACAGTCACTTGTCACACACGTCGTCACACGCACCTAGCATTAGGGCACGCCTGTAGCTCATGCCATAGCTGCCAGTACTTCCTGATAGGACGCCAATTGGTGCGAACGAACTGGTGTGCGGACACAAGCGCATAGCTAGAAGCCTGGCAAGATGGATTCTCGTGATTTTGTGATCTTGCAAGTCTAGCTGCCTAGCAAGGCTTTAGGCATTTGGCACATATTTTGTTCTCAATTTCCCACCAGCCGGCAGGAAATGGACAATTCCATGGCCATTATCCTTAATGGCCCTCCATTTTGGAGGCAATGGTTTCTACCAATATCACATTCACTTTGCCTCTGAAGCCGCAGCCCATCTTCAGTAGTTCAATAGTTAATAGCACTTAGCTGGGTCAAGCCGTTACGTATGGTCGTACAAGTATACGGAGATGATCTGGTGCTGGTAGTAAGGAAGAGCCAGGTCTTTATGCTGTGGAGACTGATGAATAATTGGCGTCAGGTGCGCCGGTGATCAACAGCAGGCGGGAGCACTTACACATACACACACACACACACACGTAACTTGAGACACACAAGGAGAGGGAAAACTGCACTAGAGTCTGCAGGGGTCGCATGGCATGGTGGCTGACCATGACAAGACCTGGTCTATAGGAAAAGTGCAATCAGAGTAAATCAAATTATAACGCAATGCAAAGAAACCTATTTGGAACATTGGAAAGAAGAATATCTCTCTACTGTCAGAGATAGAAAGCAGAGACAGATACTAACCAAGTACAGGTTCAGTGACCACAAACTGGCAATCGAAAAAGGAATCAATCAATCAATCACTTTATTTATATAGCGCCTTTCAGACAAATCAAATGCAATTCAAAGTGCTTTACAAAGGATTGACAAAATTTAGGAGATAAAAAATGAAGACTAATGCGCGCTAAAACAATCAAAAACTAAAAGTTTTATGAATAAGGCAGCATTAAAAGATGTATAGTTAAGACAGTAAAAAAAGAGAACAAATAAATCAATAAATCAACAATAAAAGTAAAATATTAATAAAATAAATAGATAATGATGAAATAAAAATAAATAATAAAACCAGAAAATTATTTAAAAAAATACTATGTAAAAGCCAGACTACATAGATGGGTTTTTAGTTTACACTGTAAAAATATCAATGTTTTCAGCTGCTCTCAGGTCCTCTGGAAAGCTGTACGAGCGGCTTAGAGTGTAGTGGCTGAACGCAGCATCTCCAAATGTTTTTGTTCTTGTTTGTGGAAGAGCTAAAAGAGAAGAACTGGAGGATCTGAGGGGCCTTCCTGGTTCATAAACTAAAAGCATTTCTGAGAGGTAGTCTGGTGCAAGGCCATGTAGTGCCTTATAAACTAATAAAATAATTTTAAAATCAATACGAAAACTAACAGGTAACCAGTGTATAGACTTGAAATAGGTGTAATGTGCGCTCTCCTTTTGGTCTTAGTCAGCACTCGTGCGGCAGAATTTTGAACTAATTGTAGCTGATTTATTGTATTCTTTGGTAGACCAGAAAGGAGAGTATTACAGTTTTCTAGCCTGCTTGTTATAAAGGCATGCATCAGTCTTTCTGTGTTGCTCAGAGAGAGAAATTGCCTCACTTTGGAGATGCTGAGATGATGAACAAATGCTGTTTTTGTGATACCCCACTCATGAGCTTTGAAATTGAAATCAGAGTCAAAAATCACTCTTATGTTTACAGCTTCTTGGCTTGGGTTCCAATGAGCCAATGAGCCAATGATCAGTACTTATGTTTTATTGTGGTTGAGCTTAAATAAATTCTGTGACATCCAGGCCTTTATATCTAAAATACAGTTAAAAAGTGAGTCAATTGGCCTGGTGTCATCAGGAGACACGGCCACATAGAGCTGATTGTCATCAGCATAGCTGTGGAAAGAGATATCATGCCTCCCGATGACACTGCCCAGGAGTAGCATGCACAAATTAAAAAATAACGGTCCTAAAATTGATCCTTGTGGTACCCCACAGATGACCTCATAGTGTTTAGAGGAGTGTTTGGAAGAATGGTCTATAGAAACAATAAAATGTCTTCTGTAAAGATATGAGGTAAACCACTTAAAAACAATTCCAGACAGGCCAACATGCTCACTTAATCTATTTAAATGAATCTGGTGGTCCACAGTATCAAGGGCATCACTCAGGTCAACTAACACCAGAACTGAAGGCTTGTTGTTGTCAAGATTTGTTCTGATATTGTTCACTACTTTTAGCAGGGCTGTCTTTGTGCAGTGATGTGTCCTAAAACCTGACTGAAACATTTTCAATTTAGTGTTTGAGTTTAAAAAGGTACTTAGCTGATTAAAAACGATTGTCTTAAAAATTTTGCTTAAAAGTTTTAAAATCAGTGGGGAAGACACCAAGCTGTATGGAGTGATACACTATGGCAATGACGTCTTCAGATACATAAGTAAAAATAGTTTTAAAAAGGGAGGTAGGAATCAGTCAAGTGAACATGTGGAGGGCTTCAGTTCTGTTACTATTTTCCTGAGAGTTTCAGCATCAACCAGGTAAAAACGTTCTAACTTGACATCACTCTGTACACAGGTTATAGGTAAAAGTGTCGTGTGCTTGTTCCGCTGGCAGATACTACATCTAATGTTGATTATTTTCTCCCTAAAGCAGCCAACAAGCTCTTCACATTTAGAACCTGGAAGCTTGATACTGTGGTTAGTTGTGGGATTTACCAGAGAATCTACTGTATTAAAAAACAGTCTGGGATTTTGAATGTAGGTGTTTATCAGTTTAGAGAAGTACGCTTGCCATTATTTTCAAATTGCCTTATATTGTGATGTATTACTAATTTGTTTTTTTGCCATCGGCGCTCAGCAATTCTGCAGTCTCTTTTTAGTTCCATGGTTTGACTATTTTTCCATGGGGCAACCTGTTTTTCAGTTATTTTCCTGCTTTTAATTGGAGTGACTGCGTCAAGCCCTGTTTTCATTTTCTCATTAAAATCATCAACTAAGTCTTCACAGGATGACAGTTAAGACATTATTTTTGTAAGTTGCAATATGTGATGTGAGAGTTGTGGCTACTTCAGGGGTAATTTTGCAGATCAGTGACAGAAGATATATTGATGTTCAGAACACATTATATAATTAAATCCAGGGTGTGTCCATGTTTGTGAGTCGGTATGTTAACATGCTTTCAAAAGCTCTACATTCTAACACTTCTAAAAACTCTTTGGCACTGGTATCTGCCAGATTATCAACATGTATATTAAAATCACCAATTAAAATGCAGGAGTCATCGCTCCGAAAATAAGAGTAGCATTATATTCGAAGACATGAAATGTGCCTAGGTCCACATCCCTGCCCTTCAGTGTCTCGCTGTACATTGCAACTGTCCCTGTCATTGTTTTGGGGTTTTGTCCTGTTTCCTGTTTTATTTGTGTGTTCTCCTCTCCTCGTGTGTCTTGCTGTTTTACTTCCTTTCTTTGTTTGCTTTTCCCTCCAGTTTAGATAGTTTGTCCCGCCCTGATTAATTGCACCTGTGTCTCATTGTCTCCCCTACCTAAGTGTATTTAGTCCAAGTTTTTCCTTTGTTCAGTATCAGTTCGTCATTTTTGTAGGTGGGGTAGTCATATTATATATATCGCATCTCGCCCATCTCCCACAACCACAAGCAAATGGCAAGCTATATGCTAAGAGCGAGCGAGACATCGACTCACTGATCCACACCACCAGGATCTACAGCACTGACATTGGGATGTCATTCAGGCTTGAGAAGTGTAATCGAATGGTGACAAAGAGAGGGAAGGTAGTCCACACAGAAGGGGTCTCACTCCCAGAAGGAACAATAGCAGACATTGAGGACCTTGGAATACCACAGGCAAATGGCAACCTTGAAGAGGTAACAAGGAAAACAGCAACTGCCAAATACCTCCAACTTGTAAGGCAAGTCCTAAGAAGTCAGCTCAATGACAAGAATAAGGCCCAGGCAATAAACAGCTACACCCTGCCAGTGATCAGATACCCTGCAAGAATAATAAGGTGGCCAAAGGAAGAGATACAGACCAGAGACGTTAAGACACGAAAGCTCCTCACCATGCATGGGGACTGTACACTAGCCATGAGGAAGGCGGCCGTGGACTAGTGAGTGTGAGAGCCACTATCCAGGAAGAAACATCCAAGATCCACAAGTACATCAAAGATAAGGCCCCAACAGATGACATGCTCAGGGAATGTCTCAGGCAATGGGGAACAGATGAAGACGTGCTGGAGGAGGGACCATCATGGGAGGACAAACCCCTACACGGGATGTACCACCGGAACATAACTGAAGTGGCTGATATCAAGAAATCCTACCAATGGCTAGAGCGGGCTGGATTGAAGGACAGCACAGAGGCACTCATCATAGCTGCACAGGAGCAGGCCCTGAGCACCAGAGCAATAGAGGCCCAGATCTACCACACCAGACAAGACCCAAGGTGTAGGCTGTGCAAAGAGGCCCCTGAGACAATCCAGCACATAACTGCAGGGTGTAAGATGCTGGCAGGAAAAGCATACATGGAGCGCCATAACCAAGTAGCTGGCATAGTGTACAGGAACATCTGCACTGAGTATGGACTGGAAACCCCGAGGTCAAAGTGGAAAACACCTCCAAAGGTGGTAGAGAATGACCGAGCCAAGATCCTGTGGGACTTCCAGATTCCGACTACCCACGGAGGGTGAAAAGACAAAGTTTTATATATATATATATAAAAAAAACCCAACTTTGTTTTATAAAAAAAAAACAACTTTGTCCTTCACCCTCCGCGGGTGGTTTCATCCTTCGAGCTCGGGTCCTCTACCAGAGGTCTGGGAGCTTGAGGGTTCTGCGCAGTATCTTTGCTGTTCTTCCAGGGATCTGCTGTAGCCTCTCCTCCAGTTTGGGGGTCACTGCCCTGAGTGCTCCGATGACCACGGGCACCACTGTTGCCTTCACCTTCCAAGCCTTCTCCAGCTCTTCTCTGAGCCCTTGGTATTTCTCTAGTTTCTCATGTTCCAGGCTGGTAGGCGAACTGAAGGGGGTCCAGGAGGGGTCTGTTCCAGCACCAGTATCTCCAGGGTCTTCATTATGTGGGAGGTCAGTGCCACCGGTCTGTAGTCCTTGGAGCCACTGGCACAGCAATGAGGCAAGATGTCTTCCACAGAACAAGGACCCTTTGAAGACTCAGGCTCAGTTTGAAGACATGTTGAAGGACTCCACATAGCTGGGGGGCACAGGCTTTTAGCACCCCGAGGCTAACTCCATTGGGTCCTGCAGCCTTGTTTGAGTGGAGTTTCATCAGCTGTCCTCTCACCTGGTCAGTATTCAGGCACACAGCAGAGGTTACAGGCGGGGGAGGGGGGAGTCATCAGTCTGAAGAGGGCCATTAGCCTGAGAACCAGTTGAGGGGGGAGTCGGACTCTCCCAGGAGATGGAGGAGGGGGGAGCAGTGGACTAGAGGAGCTTGAGGGCCAACAGCAACTGAGTTAGAGGTAGGGTGAGCAGGAGCCGGTGTGTCGAATCTATTAGTCAAATTATGGAAGATATAAAAATACATCTTTTATGTATTGTATATTGTAGAAGACGTTTTTAACCCCATCATACATATTGTCAAATGTTGACAAAAATTTTGTCAAAACACATTATCTTACATGCACAGTACATACTGTAATGTTTTCTACCCACAAAAATGTCTTCATTATTCCAAAAAATGATCCTGTTTAAATGTCCTGTTTTATGTGTTGTTGTACCAAGTCAGTCTGTTAGGAATTCGGTTTGTATTGCTCACAGCATTAATAAAAATGACACTTGAAAAATGTAGTAATGTCCTAGTTTTTCAGGACACACTGAACACCATACAGTAAACCTTCAACAGTGATGGTGGGCCTCTATGTGCCCAGCTGCATGTACTACACTTGCTCTGAATTTTTTGGAACTACTTTCAGAAGAAATAGTCTCTATGAGAGCTGATGACAGTGAGATTCAATTCAATTTTATATTTTTTTTGTGGTTAGATCTATCTATCTATCTATCTATCTATCTATCTATCTATCTATCTATCTATCTATCTATCTATCTATATACACATTGAGAGAGAGAGAGAGAAGGGGGGTGGGGGAGAGGGAAGCACAATGCAAATACCACCTAGAATTTTAAAATAGTAATAATGTCGTGGTAATATTAATAAAGTAATAATAATAGGAATGACAGTCATAGGAATAATAATGACAATAATAGTAACAGAGCCGAGAACAAGAACTGTAGTAGCAGTAGAGATCTGTGGATTATTCTGAAAGATGGCGACAGTTTTTGAAAAGAGCAGCTACTGTTCGTTTTTTTAAATGAAATTTTTCAATGCTGTGAGCATTTCAAACTCCATTGTATTGAGGTGGTGGAGAAATGTCAGAGAAAGATTTCATAAAACCAAAACTCCCTGTATGGAGTTACCAATAGATACTACATACCAATAAATGTAAGTGATAAAATATGTGTTTGAGGCCTTAATGATCATTCTCCAATTTATTTATGAATCATACTAGTGATGGGAATTTCAGCCAGATCTTCTGGCTACATTCCTTTTTGAGAGCCGGCTCTTTCAGCTCCCAAATGGCTCTTCATCTAGTACTACTTCTGCTCGTCGCGGCCTAAGTTGCATTCTTATTTGTTGCAAGAAATAAATATGCAACATTCTTCCTCTGCAATATTCTGTCATATTGATGGTTAAAAGTGGCATATGTTAAGAATAACTATCGTTATATAACAAAAATAACACCCTACGAATGAAATAGTATGGTTAATAAATAATTGCACAACTTTATACAGACACATACAGTATATTTCTATGATATCATATGAAACAAAAAATATTTCTCCTCTGTTCAAAAGTGTCATTTGTTCGTTGTCATGCGTTTGTTTTTCACACAAACACACATCACTAAATCATACTCTCTGTTAGTCTTAGGTTAATAACTTACTCCTTGCTACAGCTACCATTATCATGATATTTCTGTTTCTGTGCAGTTGTAACTGTTCTCCAGAATGGTCCGGGAGTCTCTGTACTGTGTGTTATGACGACTTCAGGAATGTAGGACAGGACCTGTGTGTACATGGCAAATGTATTGATGCAGACCAGGTTATACCTGGACAGGTAACCAGTCACTTAACTAATCTACTTAACACGTATAGAAATATATAGCAGAATCCACAGTATTAATTGAACCGAGAGAGTGAAAATCCACAGTATTAGATGAATTTATACTGAAGGTAGTTTACTATCTGCCCAGAGCACCTCTGAGTGGACAAATCATTTCAACAAAGAGAACATTTAGATTTCCACTTCTTTCAAGGTTAAACAAAATGGTATTTGGGTTTTTGGTATACCTATATAGCACAGTATAACAGAAGCTTTTACAAGGACAAATTAATGCCAGACTGTGAAGGTATAAAGAAACATCATGGGAGGACAACAGAGAGGATATGTACTGTATATTTGATTGGAATGGAGCGGAACAGAAGATAGCTTAGCCACTTAATATAAGATTGCATGTGTCAATATTCAGAACAGTTGCAGCTTCATTAGCAGCAAGTGATGTTGTGTTGTGCAGTGACATCTTTAAGGCTTAGTCCATGGAGACGCAATAGTCTAAAGGTTTTAATTCCAAACTATCTGATTTCAATAATTTACACAAAAAGTGGCTAAAATTATTGTAAGGTATAAAAACCAGCAGACTTTGGAGCATTCATGTCATTCCACAAAGATAATACCATTACAGTAAAATATGTTCATGTGAACACATTGTAATAAAATCGACTGCTGAAATTACCTTCTGACGCACCTCCTTAATTTGTGATGCTAAGTGGAAGATAACGGAGTCTGCAAAAGGCCTGCCTCCATGGCATATAGTTGCGAACAGCTCCTCATATATCACAATTCAGAATTATTTCATTTTGTTGTTGTATTTCCATGATTCTGTTTTATTGTAGATATTATTTTGGTTGACAGAGTTTTCACACTGTGACATTTCCCCCCCCCCCAATTAACAGCCTAAATACCAGTGCATTTGTGAGAGTGGCTGGGAGACTCCAGCTGGGAACTCGGCCTGTGTGGCTGATGTTAATGAGTGTAACCTACCTAACAAACCTTGTTCCACCAACCCTGCTGTTCCCTGCTACAACACTCAAGGTTCCTTCCACTGTGGAGCCTGTCCTGCTGGTAACACTCAATAACACAACTCATGCTGGGCTCTTATTTTAAATGTAAGTGCTTGGGTTGGCTAACTTTGGGACCAGAAGCACACGTGGAGTCTAAGCACAGTACAGTGAAATCTACAAAATAGGGTTGGAGCAGGAACAATTAGGGCTAAAACAATTAATCGTGGATACTATCAGAATCAGAGTTTTGGAACATTAGGAAGGGAAGGCTCTTGACTTCCAGGTCAAATTGTACAGTTGATGCTCTGCTCTCTGTTTGAGTTTGTGCTCCTGGAATACAAGTGTGTTAATCCCTATTACTGGCTCAAATATAATCACACAATTCCTCTTGCATGCTCAAATCATCTGTTATGCTCATGATTCTGTCCTCCGCTCTTACAAATCCATAGTCCATCCATTGTTGCCTTGGCAACAACTAGTCTTCCTGGGGTCCATTGACTTGCAGACTGAGTAGCGCCCAATTTTGTTTGTGCTCTCTTAAATCCTTTGTTGCCAACGTACTTCCAAAGATTCTCCTCCTGAACCATGAGTCAACCGCCGTCTCCATTTTAAAGGTGATAATAGGACCTCCTTTGATTGACCAGTTTTGCCTATCCCAGCTCCAGTTACTAATATTTTTTCATCCAGCCCTTTTCCTGATAGTATCACGGGTTGCTATTCTAACCCTGGCCAACAAATTGAGAATACATTTTTCAGCAAAAATGAATTAGCCACATTATGTTTGTAATTGTAGTGTTTGTTCGTGCACACAACTGAAGAGAAAATCTAGCTCATACTGTATTTTTGTGAATTGTCACTCCATGTGTATGTCTGTGCATGTGAATGTGGCTTAATGTATAGCCTGAATAAGTGGAGTTTTGTTCTAATTACTTCTAATATGTCTCAGGTTGGCAAGGCAATGGCTACAGCTGTCAGGATGTGGATGAATGTTTGACCAATAATGGCGGCTGCTCCACCACTCACATGGTGCAATGCCTGAACACCATGGGCTCTTTCCCTGCCCTCCAGGTCCAAGGGGAGAAAACGAGAGTTACAAATGTAACTACAGTTCCATGAATTCTGGATGATCGCCAGAGATGGTATGTGATACTTGGATATCCATCATGTGCATGTGTAGGAGGTCGAGACCTTATACCAAGAAAATCACACATGTGACCTTGGTGACATAAGTGACCTGATTAAGGAGCCTCACACCCAGCAGTCGTCTCCTACTGTATCTTCTCGTCAAAATTCCGAATCACAACGAACTCTGGCGGCCATTTAGAATTCATAGAATTCGTAGTTACACTTGTTCTATTTCATTCTTCCTGACCGCCGACGACAGTATGTAATACCTGGATGACTCATACCACACGAGCACAAGTGTTGCCACAGGATGAAGGGCAGCGACATTAACCCTGTTGAAGTCTGCAAAGGTGCAGAATGAAGCCCTACGGCTGTCACTCAGTGGAACACCCTTCAGATCAGGGTTGGTTGCGGAGCGAAAACGGCAAATTGATAGGCTGAATCATGTGTAAAGCCGAAAGCCTTTTAGTAAGAAATGAGGGGTTGGGCCATGAGGTAACGCCAGACCCATCAGAATTCCAACTCAAACACTCCCTGGCAACAGTCAAGGCATGAAGCTCACTGACTCTCTTCAAGGATACAATAGCGAGAAGAAAAGCGATCTTTCCAGACAGCCACCTCACATCAGCCTGGTGCAGGGGTTTAAATGGTGGTAAACACAAAGCCTCTAGGACAATAGGCAAGTGCCATGAAGGCACAAGCACAATATGCAGGGGTCCCAATTGCAGAGCCCCTTTCAAAAAACAACCCACCAGGGAATGAAACTCTACAGTTTGATTGTCAACTAAAACCTGCCGAGATGGCAGCAACATATACCTTAATAGTAGAGACTGAGAACCCTTGGTCCAGAAATATTTGCAAAAATGTGTGTAATATAGGCACGGACCAACACCCTGGGTCCACATGTTGACCTCTACATTAACCAGAAAATAGTTTCCACCTGTTGGCATACAGCATTCTAGTAGATTATGCTTGTAAATTAAGAATGGTCTGAACCCGAAACTGATTGCAGGTACTCAATAGTGAGTCTCAAACACACAGCCGAAGGCCATCTTGGTGGGGATGCACTTGATCACAGGGAAACATATCCTTCCTGGCCAGTTCGGAGCCACCAGCAACACTGTGTGTTTGCATCTGTCTATCAGATGTCAGCATGAGTAGTGGGCCAGAAGAAAGGCATACAGGAGTCAATTTGGCCAGGGATGTGTCAGCATGTCCTGACCCAACAGACTGGTTGATTCTGACAGGGAGAATGATCATCATCTGAACAACCTCTGGATTCAGTCTCCAATCGCGGAACTTTGTTTGTGACTTTGTTGGTATAAGATTTCAACCTCGTGTGCATGTGATGGATATCAGATATAAGTATTAGATGTGCCTCTGGCGGTTAGGAAGAATGAAAAAGAACCTCTCTCAATGTTATGAGAATTCATTTAACCTCTGTGTTACCCTATGTTTATTGTATGTTATGTGATGAATTGATTACTTACTAATGAAACCTCCACTAAATCTAACAAAGACATCCCTTCCTTAAGCCACATACCCCCAAGCTTTCATCTCCTTCTTTTTGCCCTCTAAATAAAGCAGCAATAGTATCATTTTTTAACTACCCTTTATTAAGGACTAGGGATTATTTGTTTGTGCTGATCACATGGTCATTTCTAGTAAATATTGATGTTAGAAAAAATATTCTATTAATATTGTGATATTTATTTCAAGCATATCAACCAGCCCTGGCTGTAACTTTGTTGGAGCTCTGCAATGGCTAATGTGCCTAGGTGGCACAGAGGAAAAAGTATTGCCCACCAATACAGTAACCCAGAGTTCACTCCTCAGCTGCAATGCTTCCACCTTGGCAGTTTTCAGGGAGGATAGTATTGGGAGACAAAGGGAGAAAATCAGGGGGGGAAAAAATCATTATTATCACAATCAGAAATCAGAATCAGAAATACTTTATTGATCCCCGAGGGGAAAATGAATTATGAATTGAAGAGCAAAACTACTGAGAAAAACTACAAGACACCATTATCAATTCTAATTTACAGTTTTTAAAATTATGACATCATTGTTAAAGGAGAACCTCCTCTTGCTGACAGTGAATCTAGGAAGACTCCCTTGAGCCGTAGTCAAGCTTTTGGGTGACTGACTCCTATGAATGACACTGAGACCCTGGCTCTGGAGCAGTAAAAACAACAAACAACCATCACAAAGAGCCACAATCTGACCAGTTTAACCAGAAATAAAAATAAACTGCTATCATATGCTTGATGTTAAAGACAACTCTTGTATTTGTCGAGGTTATGAGGGGAATGGGAGAACATGTACCCAAACCAATATCTGTGCTACCAACAATGGAGGCTGTTACCCATTAGCTACTTGCTCCTCCACCCCAGGTAAAAACAAACATATGCATGATTTTATTAATTCAACTCAATTCAATTTTATTTATATAGTGACAATTCATAACAGAAGTTATCTCATTGCACTTTTCCTATAGAGCAGGTCTAGACCATACTCTATAATATTATTTACAGACACCCAACAAGTCCCACCATGAGCAAGCATTTGGCGACAGTGGCAAGAAAAAATTTCCTTTAAGAGGCAGAAACCTTGGACAGAACGAGACTCAATGGTGGGCGGCCATCTGTTGCTGCCGTGTTGGGTTGAGAGAGAGAGAGAGCAACAACAGCTCTGCTTTCCAAACACCAATCAGAGTAAACCAAATTATAGCGCAATGTAAATAAACCTATTTGGAACATTGGAAAGAAGAAACTGAAAGCCAAAGTAGATCAAAATGTTATCTGGCCCTAAAAAGAGATGATGAATTGGTAGAATATCTCACTACTGTCAGAGATAGAAAGCAAAGACAGCTCCTAACCAAGTACAGTGACCACAAACTAGCAATCAAAAAAGGAAGACACAAAAAATCCTGGCTACCAAAAGAAAACAGAATATGTGGTCACCGTTTGACAAGTGAGGTTGAGACAGAGATGCACTTCCTGCTACAATGTACAACAATCAAGGAAATAAGGAACGTTTACCTTAACAAGTTCAACTCATAAAAATCTCAAATTTTGCAGATCTAAATTACCTCTCAAAGTTATTTTTTTTTTAGATTAGATTTGATTCAACTTTATTGTCATTACACATGTACAAGTACAAGGCAACAAAATGTAGTTTAGGTCTAACCAGAAGTGCAATAAGCAAGTGCAGGATATAAAGTGTGTGCATAAATGCAGGATAGAGCAGTATTATGAAAATATTTTACAAGTGGTATTATGAACATTATATACAGATGGCATTACTATAAACAGAAGTATACTGATGGATATGTACAATAATGAATTGGACTGGGCAGAAAGGTAGTGCAATGAATATAAAGTAGTGCAATTTATGGAAATAGTTAACAGTGCAGTAGATGAGTTATTGCAGTATTCAGTACAGAGTACTGGAGTGCAAATCATGCAGTAAATGTATAAATAAATTGTCTGGTATTGCAAATGAACATGTGGTATAGGTAGCAAAAACAATATAGCAGCATTTAAGTTAAGAACATCTGTGAACTGCTTATGCCTCCGCACAGCATGCTGCAGGTGTATATGGGCTGAGTCCCACACTCTCTCGCTTGCTCGAAACCAGTGGGGGCTGGTAACCGAGCACGCACTGGAACGGGGTGAGGCCCGTGGTGTTCTGTTTGAGGGAGTTCTGTGCGTACTCGGCCCAAGGGAGGAAGCAGTTCCAGCTGGTCTGATTGTTATGACAGTAGGTCCAAAGATATCTCCCTATCTCTTGTATCTTCCGCTCAGTCTGGCCGTTGGTCTGAGGGTGATAACCTGATGAGAGCTTGACTGCTACGTTGAGGAGTTTGAAGAAGGTGGTCCACACACGTGTGGTGAACTGCGGACCATGGTCGGAGATGATTTCTTCAGGGATACCGAAGTTGCTGAACAACTGGTGGAAAAGGGCCTCTGCAGTTTCTAGTGCGGTAGGTAGCCCCCGCAAGGGAATGAGTTTGCAGGCCTTGGAGAAGCAGTCTACCGCTACGAGGATACAGGTGGAACCGTCCAATTTGGGTAAGTCAGTGACGAAATCGACTCTGTCGTGGTACCAGGGCCTTCGTGGTATAGGAAGGGGTACCTGTTTGCCGACAGGAAGTTGACGTGGAGTTCGGCGATGGCACAGACTGAGCATCCATCCACGTATTGAGAGACATCCTGGACCATACAGGGCCACCAGTAACAAGCCTGGAGGAGCGAGAGAGTTTGCTGGCTGCCTGGGTGTCCAGAGCCCGGGGAAGCATGCACAGAGCCCAGAAGGTCTTTACATAAGCTGGTCGGGACGTAAACCTTACCTTCTGGGCCTCCCAACGGAGCAGGTTCGGAAGCTGTGGCAGATTTGGATACCCTCTGTGCTGATGATGTATCCGAGGAACTGGACCGTGGGGCGATGGAACTCGCACTTCTCGAGCTTCAGATAGAGCTGATGTTTCCTGAGCTGTTGGAGGACCTGCATAACGTGGTGGCGGTGTTCAGCCAAGTTCCAGGAGTAGATGAGAATATCATCGATGTAAACGATCACAAAGCGGTGGAGATACTCCCGGAACACCTCGTTCATGAAGCCTTGGAAGACTGGGAGTGTTGGACAGTCCGTATGGCATCACCAGGTATTCGTAGTGGCCAGAAGGGGTGATGAACGCCGTCTTCCATTCCTTCCCCCTCTCAGATCCGAACGAGGTTGTACGTGCTCTGCAGATCCAGTTTGGTGAAAATGCGAGCCCCACGGAGTTTCTCGAGGGCAGCAGGGACCAGAGGAAGAGGATAGGGGAGCTTGACGGTTTGACTGTTGAGGGACTGGTAATCAATGCCGCGGGTGAGGTGGAAGGTCGGATGAAGTTCTGGTGGAGAGCCTCCTGGATGTAATCCTCCATAGCCTTGTGCTCCAGGATGGACAGGGGATACACACATCCTTTGGGCGGTGTTGCCCCAGGAAACAGGTCAATGGCACAGTCCCATGGCCGATGTGGTGGTAAGAGGGTGGCTGACTGTTTGCTGAAGACATCCTGGAACACCACATAGTCAGATGGGATGTCGAGGTCTGGCGGTGGATCAGGACTCTCTACTCGGGTGGAATGTATGTGTACGGGGGAGTGACTGACCAGAGTTTTGGGAACGGAGGAGATACACTGTTGAAGGCACGCTGGACTCCACCGCAGAATTTCGTTGGATTCCCATCTGACTTCCGGAGAGTGTTGAGCGAGCCATGGGTGTTCCAGGATGACATCTACGGTGGGTCCCTCCAGTACCAGGAAGGAGATTTGTTCCCTGTGCAGACAACCTACACGTAGGGTGATGGGCAGTGATTGATATTGAACTCCTCCACGTCCCAGTGGTTTTCCCTGGATGGTTTAGATTTTTAACTCCGCATGACATTGAAACGACAACTCTAGGCATTTCAATAATGACGGCGAGATGAAGTTGCCAGAGGAGCCTGAGTCAAGGAGGGCACATACTGCAACGACAGAATGTGGGGTGAGTAGTTGGACCTCGAGAAGGGTTAATTTAGAAATGGCAGGATAACTTGGGATGGTACTCACTGCAGGACGTGGAGGATGGGTTGGGCATACTCTGATCTGGTGCCCAGGAGCCCCACAATACAAGCACCGGCCCTGGGTCAGACGACGTGCACATTCTTGGGGTGAAAGCCCGTGGGTGTGAAGTTGCATGGGTTCTGGTACTGGAGGACAGGCCTCGGGGGAGAGCGTTGAATGGGCTGTTTCCTCTGGTAGACATGTGGTCAGTAACTGAGCGATTTTCACTGTTTTCTGCATGAAAGTTTCTAGTCCAATGCTGTTATCATAGATT
Source organism: Siniperca chuatsi (assembly GCF_020085105.1). Lineage (NCBI taxonomy): Eukaryota > Metazoa > Chordata > Actinopteri > Centrarchiformes > Sinipercidae > Siniperca > Siniperca chuatsi. The sequence continues at coordinate 278,195 of NC_058060.1, read as the reverse complement.
ACCATCTTTTTGCTGGTCGGAGACGGCTAGGTCCCCAGTGGCGAGACCGAACACTTCCTGGAAGTGAGAAGAGAAATTAGTATAAGAGTTGACCAGGGGAGATTGCAAGCTCCAGAGGGTTTGAGCCCAGAGCAACGCTCTTCCGGAGAGGAGGGAGATGAGGAATGCCACTTTCGCTCGTTCAGTGGCGAATCTTCACGAGTGCATCTCGATGTACAGTGAAACTTGGAGCAGAAAACCACTACATTCCACCGCCTCACCCGAATAGTTGGAGGGAAGGGCCATGCGACTGGCAGAGGCAGATTGTTGGTGGGGATCTGGAGACAGAGCCGCTCGAAGGACGCTGACCAACCCTTCGAAGGGATTTTCTGAGGCGGGAGCAGAGCGCTCCATCTCCAGATGAGTTGTGGTCTGGTCTTCTGTCAGCTAGCAAACACAGGACACGGAGTGCAGTGACGAGGGAGTTTTATTGCAACAGTAGGAGTAGAACACAGGTGGAGCAAAATGGTAGACAATGTTGGCAGGAACTAGGAATGTCCATAGAGTCTTATATGTATAGAAGTCCGTTCTGTTCACTGGAAGTGACGGGGAACAGGAGAACCAGGAGACGAAGACACACACACAGGCTGAGGGGAATCCAAGGTACGCGGGGATCTTCAGTAGTGAAGTCAGTCAGGTCGAACCTCATAGTAGGGTTGAGACCAGACAGTGAGTGAACTGGGGGAGTGTAGCTTTATAGTGCAGTGGGGTGATTGGTGGCAGGTGTGTATAATCAGTATTCAGGTGATTGAGATCTGCTGACTGTGGTGAGTGGAGCCGGTGGTGTCTGTGTCGGCTCCCTGACATCCTGTCTTAAAAAGTCTGTATATATTTTAATATCACAATTCTTCTGTTTGTTTTTATTTTACACATGCTTTGGCAATGTTAACATCTGTTTCCAATATTAATAAAATAATAATAGAAATAATAAAATAATAATAGTAATAAGACTAGTAATAATAATTGTAGTAGCAGGTGTTGAGCAGGAACATGGGGGCAGCAGGTGATCCACAATCACAAATCCATTCCGCCTTTCCATTCAGGACTCTGTGGATATCAATCACAGGCATTTTGTATACTCCTTAATGGAGAGGACAATACTATCCAGACCGAGGCTTGCGACTCTTCCCATTATGGTAGAGAACCTTGTGGCAATCTCCAGCATGAGGCAAGATTTGCAGCCCTACCTAGACTCCTGGCCCGCCAGCAACCAGCCATATTTCCGGCCTGCCAGTCATTAGCCAGACTCCCGGCCGGCCAGTTACCAGCGTGCACCCCGGCCTGCTGGTCTCCAACAAACAGAAGCATCTCAGCATGCAAACCAGGTGGTACCTCAGGCTGTTGCTGTCTTCTGGGAAACCCTACAGGAGGAAGCATGGCTCCCACAGCTGCTCGCCTGCTCCACTGCCCAGCTGCTCGCCTGCTCCGCTGCCACCTCCAGTCCCTGCACCATTGCGGCCTCCAGTCTCTGCTGGATCGCAGCAGCCATCACTCCCTGCTGGACCGCAACAGCTCCCTGTCCCAGGACTCTCTGCTGGATCGCAGCAGCTCCCAGTTCCTGGACTCTTCGCTGGATTGCAGTCGCCTCCTTTCCCGGCTGGATCGCAGCACCAACCCCTTGTCGCCGCATGATCGCAGCAGCCCCCAGTCCCTGGGGCCCCTGCTGGGTCGCAGCACCAACCCCTTGTCGCCGCATGATCGCAGCAGCCCCCAGTCCCTGGGGCCCCTGCTGGGTTGCAGCATGCCGCAGGACCGTCTGCTGGGTCGCAGCAGTACCCTCCTTCTCTGCCGGAGTGGCAGGCTTCGGGTTCCTGGACATCACTGGTTCTGCTAGCTCCTCTCCCAGTCTCTCCATTGCCAGCTTCCTGTCGTGCTGTCCTTTCGCCAGCTCCTTGTCCTGCTGTCCTGTTGCTATGTCCTGATCTGGCTGCCGGTCTCCAGAGTGGTCCTGCCTTCGCCGCCGGTCTCCAGAGTGGTCCTGCCTTCGCCGCTGGCCTCCAGAGGGGTTCTGCCTTCGCCACCGGCCTCCAGAAGGGTTCCGCCGCCTTTAGGAGGCCGCCGAGGTCCTCAGCTCCGCACATGTCCAGCCCCCGGGCCGTCCGCCGAACTCTACCACTTGCATTTGGGTCCACATACCACTACACAGCACACGACAGACAAAGCTTTTGCCATCAGGGCCTCGAGGCTCTGGAACAACTTGCCCGACGAAATTAGGTTGTCTGAGTCAGTTCTTTTAAGTCTCTTCTCAAAACAGCAGTTTTAAATAGGATTCTCTTTTTGTGAAGCACTTTGTAGATTGTTTTGAAAAGTGCTCTATAAATAAAGTTTTATTATTATTATTCTTATCATGGAGAAATTTATAGCAGGGGGTCAGCTCTACTTAAAGTCTCCAATGATCTACTTATGTCTCTTGACTCTGGTATTTATTCTCCTGGACGTTAGTTCCGCCTTCGACACAATTGATCACTCAATTCTACTGGACTCGCTCGAGCACCAGGTCAGAATCTGGGTTAGCGCCCTCCGGTGGTTCACCTCCCACCTAATAGACAGATCTTTTTCTGTCAAAACTGGTAACCTCTTTTCCTCATCTGCTCCTATTACCTGTGGAGTACCTCAAAGGTCCATTTTAGGGCCGATGTTATTCGCCTTATGCATGCTGGTATGAACCTGGTGAAAACAACAACACAGTTAGGTCCCTCCTTGACTGCCTCCAGGATGTGAAATACTGGATGGAAAAAAGTCTTCACTTAAACAATAGTAAGACCGAAGTGGTCTTATTTGGGCCCTCCAACTCTATCGGGGGTTTAGCTAATCACCTAGGGCCCCTGGTGCCCAACCTTCATGCCCATGCCAGAAATCTTGGTGTCATCTTCGATCCTACTTTAAAATTTGACAAGCTAATTAACACGGTTGTGAAAGATTGCTTTTTCCACCTAAGATATATTGCAAAACTCATACCATTCCTCTCTCTCAATGACCTGATGACTGTCACTAATGCCTTAATTTCTTCTCAGCTCAATTACTGTAATGCTCTTTATTTGGGAATTAGCCAGCTACTCTTATCCGGATTGCAGCTGGTGCAGAATGCGGCTGCTAGACTACTAACTGGTACCAGGAAAACAGCATCACACCTGTTCTGGCATCCCTGTATTGGCTACCGGTCAAATATAGGACTGAGTTTAAGGTTCTATTATTTGTTTTTAAAGCTTTACACTGCCTGGCGCCCCAGTACATCTCTGAGCTCCTCTGCCCCCTTTCCAACCCCGGATCTCTCAGATCCTCAGACTTGCTGTTCCTGGCTGTGCCACGTTCAAGGCTAAGGTGTAAAGGTGATTGTGTGTTTCCAGTAGCCGTCCCAAAGCTTTGGAACAGTTTGCGATTTTCACTTCAGTGTTCCCCCTCTGTAGACACTTTTAAGGCTAAACTTAAGACCGACTTGTTTTCTAAGGCCTTTGAGTGCCCTTAATGGTTTTATGCCTCACTTTTACTCCTCTGTGTTTTAAAATTCTCCTTTACCGATTTATTTGTGTATGGGATAGTATTTTTATGCTGGCTACCATGTTATGTGATTTTATTCTATCTATGTTAAGTTACTGTACAGCACTTTGGTCAGCTTTGGTTGTTTTTAAATGTGCTTTATAAATAAACTTGATTTGATATAACTGAGTGAAGAGTTTTGAGAAAGTTAACTAGTATAGAGAAATGTGACTTGTACGAGGTCCATTGTCTCATCACATTTACAAGCTGGAATGTCAAAGGGTAAAATCATCCAACAAAATGTAGGTGAGTTTTTAAACATATTTGTCAACAGGAAGGAAACAGTTTTTCTATCACACTCAAGGCTAAGCTGGCAGGATAGCAGGGAAAACTAGGGAGTGGACCCAATTGCAGACACAGACAGAGCTGGTGAAGTTCAGTTATTTAATGAGGAATAAAGGCTTACATGGATGGTCAGGCAGGCAGAGATCAAAACCAGGAAAGTAAGTCCAAACGCAAACAAATACGTAAGAAAATCCAAGGAACAAACACTGGGGAAATGGCTGGAACGTAGGCACATAAACCAATACGAACCGACAAGAAGGGAGTGAAACCACACAGACAAAATACTCAGGTGAGGGGAGATAACAGGTGGAACTAATTAAGGCTGGACAAACAATCAAAACTGGAGGGAAATACTGGCACGAGAGGAGAGGAGAAATACAAAATAAAACAGGAAACATTAACAGACAAACATGAAACAAAGGAGAATCTGAACTAAGGAGCACAGCGTGTGTGTGTGTGTGTGTGTGGCCATGTGGGTATTAGGTTGAGGAAATATTTAGGTAAATTAGCAACCAGAAATTGAGTGTTGCGATACACACAGATGGAAGACCAATTTCATTACATGTTGACAGAGAGATAAAGGGAGGGAGGCAGGGAGGTAGAGGGGGGGAGGGGTGAACAAGGAGACTATGAAGGAGGAGGAGACTACTGGCTTTACCATAAAAGTGAGGATGGCCATTTAGCAGACCACAGGGGAGAAAGAGACACATAATCTGCTGCTGAGTCAGCTGTGAATGATGGAGGTAAGAGAGAAGAAGAAAGAATGAGAGAGTTGCTATTGTGAGTGCTCCTGCAGAATCATAGTGGCCTTGAGGGTTGAAGAGCAGAGAGGAGGCCAGCATTCCTCCTGAACATGACTGCTGAAAGCTTCGCAGAACCTCCAGCTTCCAGTGGGACTACAAGCACTACCAGGGTTACAACCACTCAGGGGAGAACAGCCTCTGGGTTCATTCCTCTCCTGGGAAACAGTGCTCTGCTTTCCACACTCATCCACTGACAGACAGAGAGCAGAGGAGAGCACATCGAGAGTCACGATGACAGAACAGACATCTAAAAAACAAGGATTTAAAAAGTGTCGGAGTGCCACTTTCAGCATTGATGGCTTCAGCTTTACCATAGGTAAGACACTCTTTGTTACAGTGTGGTATGATGAGTGTGTGCATGCATATGTGTGTCTCTGTGTGTGTGTGTGTGTGTGTGTGTGTGTGTGTGTGTGTGTGTGTGTGTGAGAGAGAGAGAGAGAGAGAGAGAGAGAGAGATGATTTACCTGGATTACCTTGTTCTACTATCTCCTATTGAACAAGGATTACAGCAACAGCTGTAACAGATTTTTCAAAAACGCCCCAGATGTCAGGAGAAAATACAAGTTTACCATAAATAATCATATCATTGAACACAGTATGAGTTCTACCTACCTTGGTATAACCATAACAGCAACAGGGAGTTTCAACATGGCAGTGAATGCACCAAAAGGAAAAGCTTGAAGAGCTCTAAATGCAATTAAGTGAAAATGTTCTAATTTTCTAATTCCAATTAAAATAAAATATTTGATAGTGTCATCCAGCCCATTGTGCTATATGGTAGTGAAGTATGGGGTCCACTCATTCATCATAGCTATACCCACGGGGACAAACATCCAACAGAATCTCTACATGCAGAATTCTGCAGATACATTTTACACGTACACAGAAAAACACCAACAAATGCATGTAGAGCAGAAATAGGCAGATACCCACTGATAATTAACATTAAAAAGAGAGTGCTAAAATGTTTAATCACCTTAAATCTAGCCTCCAAGACACCCTCCATCCCAAAGCCCTTCAAAACCAAGAGCTGAGTCCAGAAAAGAGTCGCCTATGTCAGCTGATGCTGAGACTAACTTCCTCCCCTCAGACACACTCTGAGCAGTCTCACAACAGAACTGTTTTCCAAACATCAATCAGAGGAAACCAAATTATAACGCAATGTAAAGAAACCTATCTGGAACATTGGAAATAAGAAACTAAAAGCCAAAGTAGATCAGAATGTTAATGGGCCCTAAAAAGAGATTATGAATTGGCAGAATATCTCTCTACTGTCAGAGACAGAAAGCAGAGACAGATCCTGACCAAGTACAGGCTCAGTGACCACAAACTGGACATCGAAACAGAAAGACACAAAAAATCATGGCAACCAAAAGAAGACAGAATATGTGGTCACTGTTCGACAGGTGAGGCTGAGACAGAGGTGCACTTACTCCCACAAAATACAAAATTCAATGAAATAATGTTTACTTTAAGTTTACTTTAAGGTCAACTCTGTAATCTCAGATTTCAAAGAGCTAAATGGCTGCTCAAAATTAAAAATACTCAGAGGAGAAGGATACAGGGAAGATCCTGCTGTCCAATGTATATCAACATGCCACGACCTGAGGGACAATGAATGACCTACACACACACATGCATATTCATAAAAAATGTTGCAGTGTTTAGTTTTCAGTTTTTGTATTTGCATTTTATCTGCAAGTCTACCATTTATTTGTTACGGACAGAGAGGCAAGAGACACCGATATGGAAACAGATGTATGTTTATTAGGATTACAGCCTGAGCAGACAGGTACACAGGTACGGAGAAGGGGAAACTCGCTGGAGTGGAATGGAGTGGATACCTTGGTGGTGTAGGATGGAGTGGGGAGCCCGCTGGAGTAGGATGGAGAGGGAACCACGCAGGAGGAGGATTGAGTGGGTAACACGCTGGGGTAGAAACACACTGGAGTGGAAGAACACAGGAGTGGAAGAACGCTGGAGTGGAATGTTGGGGTTATGAAGAATCTCAAGTGGAGTCCTTAGTTCATCGAGGTTGGACAACTGGTGAGTGTTGGGCTTTTATGTTGGCTGTGATTAGGTGCTGATGGGGAGCAGGAGTGTGATAGGGAGCAGGTGTGTGAGATTAACAGACGGTGGAGCCTGGTGTATCTGTGACATTACCCACCCCCCTCTACGACCAGTTCCCAATGGCCGAAAAACTCCACCCACATGGTGGTCATCCTCTTCCATGTGTGGAGTTGGGAGCCTCGGACGGACGATCCGGGGCCTGGACAGGTGTGGAGGTGGGACCTTCGGGCGAATGACCCGGGGGCTGGACCTGGGTGGAGCTGAGGATCTCGGGCGGATGACCCGGGGGCTGGCCTTGTGCGGGCTCACCGCATGAGGTCCATGATAAAGATCAAAACCATCTAGAAGCCTGGCGGAATGCCGGCTGCGAAAGGTCTCTGGAACCCCTCTGGAGACCGGAGGTGAAGGTGGGGACCCTTGGGCAACTGGAGGCGAAGGCGGAACCCCTCTGCAGGCCGGCGGTGAAGGCAGAACCCGTCTGGAGGTCAGAGAACCAGATCAGGAGCTGGTGGGACGGCAGGACAGGAAGCCAGCGATGGGAATATTGGTAGAGGAGCAGGCTGGACCAGTGATGTTCGGGAATCTGGAGCCTGCCCCGCCCGCAGAAAAGGAGGGAACCACTGCTGCTGCGAACCAGCCGATGGTTCAGCGGCGTGCTGCGACCCAGCAGACGGTTACTGTAGATCCCAGCAGACGGTATACTGGGGTCCATTAAAGTCCTTCAATTTCTGCGTTATGTAATGCACTCTATAGTTAAAATGAACACCCCTGTCCACATACTTTAGTGTACGTTTGGTCTGGATCTGTTTTTTCCTGGTTTGGGCCCCTTAGTTCTAATGAAGGGAAATCTTAATTCTCCATCATAAAGTGATATTTTAGACAAAAGTGTTCTTCCAGCATTGTGCCAACAGTTTGTGTTCAGACCTTTCCTGTTTCAATGTGACAATGCCCTCATGCACAAAGGCAGCTCCACAGAGAAATGCTTTTGGTTTGGTTTGGTTTGGTGTGGAAGAACTTGACTGATCTCCACAGAGCCCTGACCTCTACCTCATCCAACAGGATGGAACTGGAACTATGACCGTGAGCCAGGCCTTATCACCCAACATCAACTGGACCTCACTAATGCTCTTGTAGCTAATGGGAGGAAATCCCTGCAGCAGGTTCAACATGTGGTAGAACGCCTGAAACCAGATTAATGACCATTAATGAATATGTTAAACACTACAGTACTTTGTTAATATGTCCACATAGTTTTGACCATGTAGTTTATGTAGTGCAATATGTAGCACCAGCTAGAGAAACTGTATGAGAGGCTTAGACCTCTTCTGGACAGAGGATAGAGGAGGTTAAAGGTAGATTGAACTGCAGAGCAGGATTTGAGTTTTAAGGCTGGTATAAAGCCCAAAGGCCCTTATACTCCAGGATCTTTTCAGTTTAAAATTATTGTTACTGATACTTATTCATACCTCTATTACTGCAGTGTAATATCCTCCGTCTTATAATCTTAGTAAGCTACACTTAACTAGACAGTTCATGCACTTTTACCTTATACCGTATTATTATCATCAACCGGTAAACCCACTTTGTACTTCACACTTATTTTATACTTATACCCACTTGGTACTTAATTTATTTTCTGACCTCTATTATAGTGTATTATAGTTTCTGACCTAATTGTTTCCATGATGGCCCAGTAATCAGTAATCAGGCCTATTGATTACTGGGCCATCATGGAAACAATCAGGTCAGTTTCAGGTGAAACTAGCTAGAGTAATCAACAGATACTCAGGTAGACTCCTGCCTGAGGGCAGGGCTTATGTAACACAGAGTAGCTTAAATTTCTGAGTTCCCGGTCCATTTTTTCACAATTGAGAATGACTTCCGGATGGAAGCCTAAACATCTTGATTCTGAAAATAGAGTCCAGATGACTACGACTGAAACCTTTTCTACGATTTACACGCTATTCATTTTTGCTAGCTACCGTTCTTTAGCTTAGCAGCTAGCAATGGCTTCTCTCTCTCCCACTCACTCTCCTGCTCTCTCTTGCTCGGGGTGTCAAATGTTTAGCTTTTTCTCTGCCTCCTTTAGTGATAATAGAACATGTAATAAATGTATTTTATTTGTAGCATTGGAGAAGAGGCTTAGTGAATTGGAAACACGGTTCCGCACCATGGGAACTCAATCATTAGCTCCTGTAGTTAGCCAGGCCCCAGTACCCGGTGCGGACCGACCAGAGGTAGCTCCTGTTAGCTGTCTCCCAGCAGCTCCCAAGCAGCCGGGAAACCAGGGAGGCTGGGTGACTGTCCAAAGGAAGCCTAGCCCTAAGCAGCAGCACACGGTTCACCACCAACATGTTCACGTTTCTAATAAGTTTTCCCCACTCAGCGACACACCCGCTGAGAAACCAGCTCTAAATACTGGTGGCTCTATTTTAAGAAACGTTAAGTTAGCGACACCAGCGATCATAGTTAAATGTATTACTGGGGCCAGAGCGGGCAACGTTGAATCCTACTTAAAACTGCTGGCTAAGGATAAATGTAAATACAGTAAGATTGTTATTCACATCGGTGGTAACGACTCCTGATTATGCCAATCGGAGGTCACTAAAGTTAATGTTGAGTTGGTGTGTACATATGCAAAGACGATGTCGGACTCCATAGTTTTCTCTGGGCCCCTGCAAAACCTGACCAGTGATGACATGTTTAGCCGCATGTCTTCATTCCGCCGCTGGCTGTCGAGGAGTTATCCAGCAAACGATGTGGGCTTTGTAGATAATTGGCAGGCTTTTTGTGGAAGACCTGGTCTGATTAGGAGAGACGGCATTCATCCCACTTTGGATGGAGCAGCTCTCTTAGTGGACAAAAACCAGGAGACTAGGAGGCAGAGTTGCATCCTACACGCTTCTCTGCGCCTCGAGAGCAGTTACCCACCCAAAACTTCTTAGTGACTGCCCCCCATCCACTTAAATTAATAAAACCAAAAGTTAACAGAAAAAGAGTTATACATAAAAACCTAAACAAAAATGTTGAAATAGCACAACAAAATACATGAATTAAATGTGGACTCTTAAACATCAGATCTCTGTCATCTAAAGCTGTACTAGTAAACAACTTACTATCAGAGTATCATATTGCCTTATTTTGTCTTACTGAAACCTGTAATGAAGAATATGTCAATATATGCTAAATGTATCCTTTCCGCCCAGTCATATTAATACTCACATTCCTCGAAACACCAGCCGAGGAGGTGGAGTTGCAGCCATCTTCGACTCAAGCCTATTAAACAACCCTAAACCTAAACTAAATTATAACTCATTCAAAAGCCTTGCTCTTAGTCTTTCACACCCAACCTGGAAAACATGGCAGCCAAGAGTAGTGCAGTGTACCGCGCTCCTGGTCTTTATTCTGAATTTGTATCTGAATTCTCAGAGTTTTTATCAAGTTTAGTCCTTAAAACAGATAAAGTAATTATTGTAGGTGATTTCAATATTCATGTGGACGTTGAACAATATGCCTTATTACTGCATTTATCTCATGATTAGATTTGAATGGCTTTTGTCAGAGTGTTCAGAAACACACTCACTGTTTTAACCACACCCTCGACCTTGTTCTGGTATATTTCATTGAAATTGAACATTTAATAGTCTTTCCATAGAACCCTTCATTATCAGACCATTATTTAATAACTTTTGAACTCCTATTTCTAGACTTTCTAAATAATAATAGTTTATTTGAGGATTTTCAGTCAGGATTTAGAGTGCATCATAGCACAGAGACAGCACTGGTAAAAATTACAAATGACCTCTTAATTGCATTAGACAATGGACTTGTCTCTGTACTTGTCTTGTTAGATCTTAGTGCTGCATTCGACACCATTGACCATCACATCCTATTACAGAGACTGGAACATTCAACTGACATTAAAAGGAACCCCACTAAGCTGGTTTAAATCCTATCTATCAGATCGATCATCTACATGTAAATGGTGAGACCTCAGTGCACGCCAAAGTTAGTCACGGAGCTCCACATGGTTCTGTGCTAGGACCGATTCTATTCACCTTATACAGTGGTGTGGTGTGTGCATGTTTGTCACACTGAAATGTTTCTGATCATCAAACAAATTTAAATATTAGTCAAAGATAACACAAATAAACACAGGATGCAGTTTTTAAATGAAGGTTGTTATTATTAAGGGGGAAAAAAATCCAAACCTACATGGCCCTGTGTGAAATAGTGATTGCCCCCTAAACCTAATAACTGGTTGGGCCACCCTTAGCAGCAACAACTGCAATCAAGCGTTTGAGATAACTTGCAATGAGACTTTTACAGCACTGTGGAGGAATTTTGGCCCACTCATCTTTGCAGAATTGTTGTAATTCAGCCACATTGGAGGGTTTTCGAGCATGAACTGAAAAAAATAAGAAATCAGGAAGGGGGCAAACACTTTTTCACACCACTGTATATGCTTCCTCTAGGCAATATTATTAGGAAACACTCCATAAAATGTATTGTTATGCGGATGATACCCAATTATATTGATCGATCAAGCCAGATGAAACTAACCAGTTAGCTAAACTTCAAGCATACCTTAAGGACATAAAAACCTGGATGGCCTGCAATTTTCTGATGTTAAACTCAGACAAAACTGAAGTTATTGTACTTGGCCCCAAATACCTCCGAGAAAAATTATCTAAAGATATAGTTACTCTAGATGGCATTACCCTGGCCTCCAGCACTACCATAAGGAACCTCGGAGTTATCTTTGATCAGGATTTATCCTTTAACTCTCACATGAAACAAACTTCAAGGACTGCCTTCTTTCACCTACGCAACATTGCAAAATTCAGGCACATCCTGTCTCAAAATTATGCCAAAAAACTAGTGCATTCATTTGTTACTTCTAAGTTGGACTAATGCAATTCCTTATTATCAGGCTGCCCGAATAAGTCCCTTAAGACTCTTCAGTTGATCCAGAATGCAGCACGTGTACTGACAAGAACTAGGAAAAAGATCCTATTTCTCCAATAATAGCTTCTCTGCAATGGCTTCCTGTAAAATCCAGAATAGAATTTATAATCCTTCTCCTCACCTACAAAGCTGTTAACGGTCAGGCACCATCATATCTCATAATGGTGATATGCGATATCATATCATATAAAGAGCTCATAATACCTTATTACCCGACTAGAACACTTTGCTCCCAGAATTCAGGGTTACTTGTGGTAGTCTCCAAAAGTAGATTGGGATCCAGAGCCTACAGTTATCAAGCTCCTTTCCTGTGGAATTAGATCCCAATTTGGGTTTGGGAGGCAGACACCATCTCCACATTTAACAGTAGGCTTAAGACTTTCGTCTCTAGTCTATAGTTAGGGCTGGCTTAGGTGAGCCCTGATCCATCCCTTAGATATGCTGCTATAGTCCTAGATTGCTGGGAGACTTCCCAAGATGCACCTCTTTCCTCTCTCCTCCTCTTCCTCTCCATCTGTATGCATTTTTATCCTATTACCGCATGTTACTCAACATCTTCTTTCTCCCGTAGTTCTATGCTTTCTCGTTTCCTTCTGTCGCTTTCAGCAGGTATTTCTTCCTCTAGAACTGCAGAGACTGGATCTGTGGTTGTGGGCCACTTGATGCCCCGTTTTCCTGCTCCACAACTGCTACTGCAGTTGTTGTCATTGGCTCTGTTACTAATACTTATTATTATTATTATTATTATTATTATTATTATTATTATCATTATCATCATTATTCCTATAGCTATCATTCCTATTATTATTAATTTATTAATATTAATGTTATTACAACAATTACATTTTTACTATTTAAAAAATTCTAAGTGGTGTTTGCTTCATACCATATTATTATCATCAACCGGTAAACCCAATGATTCTGAATCCCTCTCCCCCACCCCCAAAACTGCTCTCTCTTTTATAACGTCTCTCCCTCCTTAATCTCTCTCTCTCTCTCAAAACCTAACACACAGTGGTGGATGGCCGCCCACCATTCAGTCTGGTTCTATCCAAGGTTTCTGCCTCTTAAAGGAAGTTTTTTCTTGCCACTGTCACCAAATGCTTGATCATGGTGGGATTTGTTGGGTCTCTGTAAATAATATTATAAAGAGTACGGTCTAGACCTGCTCTATAGGAAAAGTGCAATGAGATAAATTCTGTTATGAATTGGCGTTATATAAATAAAATTGAATTGAAATTGAAATGAGTACTGTTGACCAGGTGGAAATCCTTGTCGGTATTTTACCCTGGCCCTGGACAGGAAGATAAGGAGAGTATAATGTTATCACTCTTTAGTTGGGGAGGTCCATCCAAAGGTGAGTCAGGCTGTGGGCACTGGGAGGAGCTCTTCTCTGAGCAAATTCCCTGTGTAAGTATCCCATGTCCAAGTGTACCCCTGATTTGTGGAGGTACAGGATTATGACTAAAACAGACACAGGGCCAACTTTGATCACCAGTTGACCATCTTTATTTATTGCAGAAGGCTTCAGGGAAAATTAACAATGGTATAACTGTGGTGTAGAGGGCCCACCCATTTCAACTGGATTAAAGGAATTGCTGCGTAAAAAACATACATGTCATAATAAAAACACACTTAATTAAGAATTGTGTATTTGCAAACACTAGTGTGAAAGAGAGATTAGAGATTAAGAAAGATTATTCATCAGAATCAGAAATACTTTATTGATCCCTGAGGGGAAACTCTTGCTACAGCAGCTCACTATCACGTCAGTGCACACAGGAATAGAAGTACTAAGCAAAAAAATATAATACAATACACTATAATATAGGTCAGAAAATAAATTAAGTACCAAGCGGGTATAAGTATAAAATAAAATAAGTACAAAGTGCGTTTACCAGTTGATGATAATAATACGGTATAAGGTAATAGTGCATGAACTGTCTAGTTAAGTGTAGCTTATTAAGAATATAATGAGACGGAGGATATTTCACAGCAGTAATAGATGTATGAATAAATATCAATATCAATAAATAACTGAAGAGTATATTGCACAATTATGTCAAGTATTGCAGAGATGTAATGATCAATGTCCAGTTAATGACTTAGGGTCATACAGACTAACACTTAGAGGGAGAAGTCAAAGAGTTTGATGGCCACAGGCAGGAATGCCTTCCTGTGGCGCTCTGTGGTGCTTTTTGAAGGGATGAGTCCGCTGAAGGTACTCCTTTGTTTGACCAGCACATCATGGAGTGGGTGGGAGACACTGTCCAAGATGGCATGTAGTTTGGCCAGCATCCTCCTCTCTGACACCACCGCCAGAGAGTCCAGCTCCACCCCCACAATGTCACTGGCCTTACGGATCAGTTTGTTGAGTCTGTTAGCGTCCGCTCCCCTCAACCTGCTGCCCCAGCATGCGACAGCATACAGGATAGCACTGGCCACCACAGACTCATAAAACATCTTCAGCATTGTCCGGCAGATGTTGAAGGACCTCAGCCTCCTCAGAAAATAGAGGCAGCTCTGGCCCTTCTCGTAAAGAGCTTGAGTGTTCTTAGCCCAGTCCAGTTTATCGTCCATGTGTACTCCCAGGTACTTGTAATCCTTTACAATGTCCACATTGATCCCCTGAATGGAAACCGGGGTCACTGGTGCCTTGGCCCTTCGTAGATCAACAACCAGCTCCTTAGAGTTTGTCGCATTGAGCTGCAGATGGTTCTGCTCACACCATGAGACAAAGTTCCCCACTGCAGCCCTGTTCTCAGACTCATCACCACCGCTGATAAATCCCACCATAGCAGCGTCACCAGTGTTGCTGACCAACAGTTTTTCGGACATTGATGTACAAATGAGGGTCATCACATTAGTCCACAAACCTGTCCACCTCAGCTTAGTAGTGGCTAAAGTCAGGTTAGTAAAAGATATTATCTGCACATTTTTCTACAAGTTGATTAGATTGGGAGCCTACACATTCAACTGTAATAATTAACAACAAGTAGGGCTGTACCCAACTCAGTACTTTGTCAGTCGAATGAGATTTGGCTGTTCAATACGAATATTCGACAATTTGTTCCTTTTTTTCATATAGACTATCTGACAATCAGAAAATCCATTGGCATTAATTTCAGTGATGATTCTGACCACATTAACATAGTCAAATGCAAAAGAGTCATGGGAATGTATTTTTGAGCATTTAAAAATCAATAAAAGACATCTGCATATGATTCAAGATTTGAATTGCCGACATATAATGTCGGGCTACCGTATGGATTTGTCGGAATAATGAGACAGGCAAAACACATTTATGTCTGTTTAAATGAAGCTCTTTTAGCCTATTTTTTTAATTTATTCCTATTTTTTTTTTTAAATTTCACTTAAAAACATTAAAAACAACGTGTAAACGAATAAAGAAATGAAACAGTTTAAAATAAATTCACAGCATTGCCCGCTATAAAATAACTAACATCTCTTCTTCAATAGGATAGGCCTACTTTATTTCTTTTTAAATATAAAAACTAACAAATATATCTAAACTAGACTAAGTTATCAAATTATATTATTTCAGATTGGAATTATCTTTAGATGAAAATAAAAACAGTAGGTCTGACATTTTTAAATACATTCATGACATTGTCCACTTTGAAATAATAAATTCTCATCTTCAACACGATAGGCTTATTAAGCTACGATTTCTCTTTAAACATAAAGTGAATAAATCTTAAGTGTAAACGAATAAATAAACAAATTAAACACTTGCAATTTAAGATTTGAAATCTTTAAGATGAAAAATGTTTGCCATGAGTCTCTTTTTTTCTCCACAACAAATAGATAATAGGTCTAAAATGAATGATTAGCCTATATTAATCACAAGGCAGATGAGTAGTCTTACTTTCCCATGTTATGCAGTGTTCTTATTCAGCCTTGACATGTTGTGGGAGAGGAAAACTAGTTTGTCCACATTACTTGGGAGAAGTGAACTTTGGGTCTTGTTAACGATGAGGCCGGTCTTTGAGAAGATTTGCTCCAAGGGTATAGACGTGGAGGGGATGCAGAGTACATGTTTGGCTGCTGTGGACAGCTTTGGATTGCAGTCCTCGTTTCTTCTCGACCATTTTACTGGCTATCTCTGTTCCGCAAGACGTTCAAGAATGTAGAACATGGCGTTCCAGCGAGTTGGCATATCTTGGGTCAGTTTGTGTTCAGTCACTTTCTGTAAGAGTTGCTTTTCTTTAAATGTTGCTATGGCTTAAACTTTTTTTTTGAGTGACCGACCAGACGCCTCGCAGCTGCTATGGTGCGACAGACTGGGTCCTCTTTTAGGGCTGCATTAATGCATAATTGCAATGTGTGCCCCCCGCAACAAACCCCTCGCACAGTTTCCCATAACACAGAATCATGTGTGCTACAACAGCCACTCGCTTTTCTCCTGGAATGTCATATGCATCCATGACTTTGCTCAGTCTTTGAGCAATGTTTTCTGTGGTGTGACTCTCTCCCATCTCTTTTGTTTCTAAAACAAACAACTTTATCTCATCTTTAATAAAATGGGTAGTCACTGTCATGTCAGCTTCCTTTTGCTGTGACATCGAAATGTCGTTAATGAAACTTACTGCTGCACTGTGCTTAATTTGCTCCATAACCAACTCTCTCATTGTGTCATATTTTGCCATCACCATGTCTTTTAGGGACAGTGTACCCTGGCTTTACTGTAGATTCCATTAGCTTCTTAAATCCTGCACCCTCAATAATATTTACAGGCCTCATATTGAGGTGTGTTAGTGGTTAGTACTCTGGTGAGGGAGTGCATTGTGATTGGGTGACCGTGGAGCCTGGCGTGTCCGTGATAGTACCCCCCCTCCACGGCCTGCTCCTCAGGGCCGAGGACCCTGACGTCGTGGTGGTCGTCCTCTTCCACAGGGAGCAGGTCGATTCAAATGGGCAGCGTGGAAGGTGTCGAGTAGAGAGGGGTCAAGGATGTCATGTCTGTGACCGACCAGACATGACTGGACTGGTTCCAAGAGTCCTGGTGGCCATGGTAGGAATCGGCCGATCTCCTGTATCTTCCTCTCCGTCTGCCCATTTGACCGCGGATGGTATCTGGACGATAGGCTGACGGTCACACCTAGGAGGGAGAAGAAGGCCCTGGTCCTTGGTCTGACATGATGTCCTCTGGAATGCCATAATAGTGGAAGATGTGGTTGAACATGAGTTCAGCAGTTTCCATGGCAGTGGGTAGTTCCCTTAGAGGAATCAAGCAACAGGACTTAGAGAATCGGTCAACGACCACCAGGATGCGTGTTTTATTGTCAGAGGCAGCTGGATTGGTGATGAAATCCACTCCCAGGTGTGACCAGGGTCTGTTGGGAACGGGCAGAGGACATAGCTTGCCAGCTGGAAGGTGGCTGGGCTCTTGGAAATGGCGCATTCCTGACATCCCATGCCATGTTGGGCCACCAGAAGCGTTCCCTTAGCAGCGAGAGGGTTTCATTGGCCCCTGGGTGGCCAGTGCCTAGAGATGTGTGGGATGAATGGATGAGTGGAGTGCGCTGTGTTCTGTTGACATATTGTAGACCAGGGGGGCAGTCCGGTGGAGCGTCGGTGGACATGCTCGGGGAGAATTGCAACGGGTTCCTCACTGACCTACTCCGAAGAGTGCAGCTGGGAAAAGGCATCTGCCTTCATGTTCTTGGGACCGGGGCGATAAGAGATGTTGAAGTGGAATCTTGTGAAGAACAGTGCCCAGTGAGCCTGATGGGGGTGTAGTGGTTTGGCATCCCTGTGGTGTTCACCCTCCAACCAATGCCTCCACTCCTCCAGTTTGATGGCGAGGAGTTCTCGGTTTCCGATGTCGTAATTCTTCTCTGCCGGGCTGAGTTTCTGGGAGAAGAAGGCACACGGATGGAGTTTGGCTGGGGTACCATGCTGTTGGGATAACACCGCCCCTACTCCTGTGGTCGGCCTCCAACACAAAGGGCTTCTCAGGTCAGGGTGAACCAGGAGTGGGGCGCTGGTGAATGCCTCCTTCAGGGTGTTGAAGGCGTCTTCAGCAGCGGGTGACCAGGACAGAGACTTGGGTCAGTTGCAGAGTAAGTCGGTCAGTGGGTGTACGATGGAGCTGTAGTTTTGTATGAATCGTCTATAGAAATTGGAGAATCTGAGGAATTTTTGGAGCTCCTTAATGGTGGATGGAGTGGGCCAGTTGCGTATGGCTTCTACCTTCCCCTCGACCATCTGGATGCCACTGCTACACATATTGTAACCCAGGAACTGCACTGAGGGTTGGTGGAAGGAGCACTTCTCCGCCTTGAGGAACAGCTGGAACTCCCTCAGGTGTTTCAGGACCTCCACAATGTGGTGGCGATGTTCGGCCAGGCTCCGGGAGTAGATCAGCATGTCATCAATGTAGACAAGACGAACTTGTGGAGAAACTCCCGGAGAACCTTGTGGATGAAATCCTGGAACATGGAGGGGGCATTGGCCAGGCCATACGGCATGATGAGGTATTCATAATGTCCCGTTGGAGTCACGAAGGCAGTCTTCCACTCGTCCCCCTCACGTATCCAAATGAGGTTATATGTGCTGCGGAGGTCCAACTTGGTGTAGACAGTGGCACCGCAGAGCTGTTCCAACGCTGCTGGGACAAGGGGAAGAGGATAGCGTAACTTAACGGTATTCCTGTTGAGACCCCAGTAGTCCACACACGGCTGCAAGCCTCCGTCCTTCTTGGCCACGAAGAAAAAGCTGGATGCTGCTGGGGAAGTGGAAGGCCGGATATAACCCTGAGCTAGTGCCTCCTCAATGTACTCCTCCATGGCTCTTTGCTCTGGAATGGACAGAGGGTAGATCTTTCCGTGGGGCACTGGCTCACCCGGTAGCAGGTCTATGGCGCAATCCCATGGTCGGTGTGGAGGCAGTTTAGCTGCTCTCTTAGGGCAGAACACATTGCAGAAGGAGGCGTAGCAGGGTGCAATATCCACAGACGGTTTCTCTCACAGACTCTCTATGGATGTTGTGCAGACACGAAGTGCCTTGAGGTGAGGAGTAGATGGTTGGGGGTAGGCGAGGGAAACAGTCTGAGAAACAGGAGTTACCCCACTTCACCAGTGGTCAAGGAAATGATTGGGTTATGTTATTCCAACCATGGGCTCCCGAAGATCAGCGGTGGAACCCTCCAGAACCAGGAGATGTTGCTGTTTTTCATGCAATAAGCCTACCTGGACGTTAACAGGACCAGCACATACCTGACTCGGGTGTGGCTGAGTGGTCTGCCTGTCACGGCTTGGATCTGGTAGACGGATGGTGGTGGTGGTTTTGAGGTTGAGCTGGCAGCAGAGGGCAGCAGAGGGCACCAGAGATGAAGTTACCGGCTGACCTGGAGTCGATGAGGGCATGTTTTGGGATGGCTACAGCGGGAGTAATAAGTGTTTCCACAGTGGAGATGGGCTTCAGATTCTTAAATGAGGGAAGGATGCCAATCACCATAGGAGGTCGCCAAAGAGGGCGGATGGGACAGGAAGTTCTGGCATGCCCAGCAGCTCCACAGTACAGACACAAGCCCTGAGACAGCCGCCTCTGCTGCTCAGCGGAGGTCAGTCTGTTATTCTCCAGCTGCATGGGTTCGTGGTCTTGTTCTGGAGGGCAGTGGATCTCTAGCTGGCGGAGGGATGGCGTGGATGTCGACTGGTCCTGGTGTTCTTCTAAACATGCCTGCATACGGGTGGCGACTCTGATAGCCAGTTGGATGAACCGTTCATGGACGATGGTATCCTCATATGTGGCTAGAAGGGCGCTGGTTTGGCCATGGGACTGGCGTACACCGGAGGTGGTGGAGTGACGGCAGCAGATACAGAAGTCATGGCTGGCGTGGATGCTGGCGGTGTGGTGGAGAGCCCACGGTGAAGGAGATCCACCAGCTCCTGGAAGGGGTCTGTGGTACTCATGCTGGCCATCCTGCGGTGAGGTCCGGTCTTCTGTTATGGACAGAAGGGCAGGAGACACCGAAGTGGAGACAGATGTGGTTTTTATTGAACACAGCAATGAGCACACAGTGGGCTGGGTGATGGAGCAGTCTAGAAGAACGAGTGGAGTACTGATACCGTCTTTGGTAGAATGGGGTTAGAGATTGGGAACCGGAGCCACACACACTGGAGACAGGCAAACTCACAACTGGATGAAGGAACACTGGAGTTGAAGCGCACACTGGTGTAGGAAAGGGAAGGAATCCAAAAGGCGTCTTTCATCAATGGGGAGAGTCCTTAGTATTAATGAGACCGGACAACTGGCTGGGGTGAGTAGTGTGCTTTTATACTAGTGTAGATGAGGTGCTGATGGGGAGCAGGTGTGTGAGTGGTTATTACTATGGGGAAGGAGTGCATTGTGATTGGGTGACCGTGGAGCCTGGCATGTCTGACACATATCTAGTACAATGAAATCTGCTATGGTGCCGGTAATTGCTTGTTTTTGGCCTTAAATCTACACTGTAAACAATTTGACTGTACATTTACAAAAAATTACTGGCTACTAGTTGCATTACTTTCACAGTAAGTTACTGTACAATTTTTACAGTAAATTATTGTGAAATTACAGCTGTTTACTGTGACCTCACAGTAGTCATGCCATCATATTACTGTGATTTAGCAGTATGCTCCCTTAGGATTACGGTATTTAATTGTGAAGTTAGTTACTGTCCATCAGATTTCTGCATTGTAGCAGTATGCTGCTGTGGAATTACAGTGTAAACAGTAATAGTAATGCAACTCAGTAGCCAGTAATGTGTTGTAAATTTACACTGATGTGCTGATGTAAAATACTGTAAATTTGATGTTTTTATCTATTAACCCATCAATAACCTATAACATTGAAAAGACATGTTAAATTCAAAAACACACAAACATGATAAATTTTACAGATTTATTTTACAGTATAATAGTCTGTCTACACTTTCCAGCAAACAGGTTTAGATAGTCATTCTTCTCTCAATTGAACAAGGAGACACTATAGAACACATTATTACCTTCAGTGACCATCTTATTGATACATCAACTACAACTACATCTAGCTAAAAACACAGAGCCAGTGTTTTGTTTGTCCATTCTGGGCTACTGTAGAAACATAGCGGTGGAAGGGGACCTGCTCCCTCTGTAGATATAAATGGCTTATTCTAAAAGGTAATGAAAACAACAATTCTTATTTCCAGCTGATTATACACTAATGAAAACACTTTTAAATATTATAATCCATTTCTGCCATATTCTGCAAATAGAGTCCCCTAAATTTTACACACTGCTCCTTCAACATTACATAAGATCGATACCACTCCCTGATTATACGTTGAATATGAGGCTACAGCCAGCAGCTGATTAGCTTAGCTTAGCACAAAGATATGAAACGGGAAAACAGCTAGTTTGGCTCTGTGCAAAAGAAACGGCACAGGTGTCAGTTCCCAAACAGTCACCACCACTTTCAGTGGGTCACTGCTGTTGCAGTACAGAGCAAAAGTAAAGTTAGCTCAGTTTGAACAAGGTGACATTACTGTCGTTTAGTTAAACAGCAACCATTTTAATAACAGCAACTGAAAGACATTTCTATCACAAACCCACAGTCAAGAACAGTCCTGCAACAAAGTAGAGGTGTGTGATTTACCCAGGCAGAGCATTTGCACACAACAATTGACATCATTTACATCTACTGTTTGCAGAGAATGGAGTATGGAGTCTGTTGTCTACAGTTCATCAAACATCTTGCTGTGGCTGTTTCTGTTTGTACTCTTCCTCCTAGAATTATTTCTAACCAGTTAACAAAAAAATAGCTCCTAATATCTCCAGATGTCGCCCTGTTTTCATTGTAGAATAGCACCGCTAACGAAGCTCCACTAATTCAATAACACATTTAATTTCCTATATCTTTTTCACAATAATGCCTTCAGTTGTTTTGTAACTGGAAGTCTTGATATAAAGCAGCAGCAGGAAATGTTGAGTTTTCATCAGCAGTAACTTAACACAGCTCAGACACAAGTGAAAGTGATCAGGAAACTGTAAAATAAGGCAGATATCTGAAAGTACAAACAGAAACACAGGAGAGAAACTAAGCTTCACACTACAAAAAAAAAAAAAAAAAAAAAAAAAAAGTTCGAACCTACAAAAGTACTGAGAGCTGAACACAGACTTTTCAAAACAGCTTCCTCTGTAGTCTCCAGCACAGACACATGAGTTGAGTTTGCAACACACCACTTGTTTGAAGGGGAGAAGGGGGGTTATCACCGCTTGGCTGCTGTGGTCCTGCGCATCTCTAAAAACATCCAAACATTCCTGGTTCAACCCACCAAATAAAAAAAAACAAAAAAAAAACACAAGCCCTCAAGTACAATATGATAATAATAAAACTTTATTTATAGAGCACTTATCAAAACAAAGTGCTTTACAACAAGAGAAATAAAATACCACAGTGAATGATGAAATATAAAGAAATAAAATATACAAAAGCAATAAAATAAACAGCCAGTTCAGGTAAAATCAGGATATGCTTTCAGATAAAAAATGTGTTTTGAGAAGAGACTTAGAAGACACTGACTCAGACAACCTAATTTCTTCGGGCAAGTTGTTCCAGAGCCTTGGGGCCCTGATGGCAAAAGCTCTGTCCACCTTAGTTTTCATTCTGGACTCAGGAACAGACAGAAGACCCTTGCCCGAAGATCTCAAACTACGTGAAGGTTCATAAGGGATTACAAGGTCTAAAATATAGTCTGGAGCCAGGCCATGAAGAGCCTTAAAAGTAATCAACAAGATCTTAAAAAAAATCAATCCAAAAACAAACAGGGAGCCAATGTAAAGAGGCTAAAACAGGTGTGATGTGGTCATATCTCTTGGTCCTGGTTAATAGCCTAGCAGCTGAGTTCTGTACAGTCTGCAGTCGTGTCAAAGTTTTTTGATAAAGACAAGTGAACAGATTGTTACAATAATTGAAGCGTGAGGAGATAAAGCATGTACAACAGTTTCTGCATCAGTAAAATTTAAAATAGATTGGTTTTTTGCAATGTTTCTGAGGTGAAAGAAACATGATTGACAATCTGAGTAATATGTTGCTCAAAACATAAATTATCAAACAGGATACCAAGATTTCTTGCAACAGGCTTGATATGTTGTGACAGGTTACCAGTAGATGGCAGTATTTGTTTAGTGATGTTTTGGGGCCCAATAACGAAGATTTCAGTTTTATTTGAGTTGAGCTGAAGAAAATGTATTGACATCCAATTTTTTTTATGTCAGACAGGCAGTCCTGCAGAGAACTCCGGTATTATTGTTTTCCACAGCAGCAAGAAGCTGCTTAGATACAAGTTTTTCGAGAATCTTGGAAATAAAAGGCAGTTTAGAGATTGGGCGATAGTTGACCAGCAGGGTAGGATCAAGCCCAGGTTTTTTTTTAGGACTGGCTGGACACAAGCTGTTTTAAACTTATCTGGGATGCAGCCAGCGAGCTGTTAAAAATAAATTTGTGAAAAGGGCACAATACAATCCATAACTTCCAATAAAAACCTAGTTGGGATTTTGTCCAGAGGGCTGGAGGATACTCTCATAAGAAACATGATGTCTGCGAGTTCATGCAGAGTAACAGCAGAAAAATTGCTCAAAGAATCCCTGAGTGGGTGATCCACATCTAAGAAGGCAGGATTAGGGCTGATAGCAGATCTTATTAACTCTGCCTAAGAGCAAAATAAACTTTTCACAATCAGCAGGGGCACAAGGAAAGGCTGGGTTAACTAACTGATCCACAGTCTTAAATAGGAATCTGGGGTTGTGCTGATGGGCAGAAATAAGTGCAGAGAAATGAAGTGTTCTTGCATTCTTCACCTTCCTTATATAAAAGGCATAATAGCTCTTTCATAGCCACAAAGTGGACCTGGAGACCTGATTTCTTCCATGTGCGTTCAACTCTTCTGCATTTCCTTTTACAGCTTAAAATACTGTTATTTAACCATGGCTGTTTTCTAGTATTTGAGTTTGGTGTATTTTTCAGAGGAGCTATGAGATCTAAGATTTACAGACATGTCCCTGATTTCCACAGATGGAGTTTTCAGGCTCAAAGTAAAGACTAGGTCTAAGGTGTGGCCACGGGAATGAGTTTGGCCAGACACATGTTGAAAGTTAAAAGAGTTAGTGATATTTAAAAAAAATCAGCAGCAAGGGCATTAAAGGAGTCATCAACATGAATATTAAAATCACCACAAAGAACAATTCTATCATAATTTAAAACAAGACTGGATAAAAACTCCAGGAGTTCCAACAAGGAGCCAGCTGGTTTTAGGGGGTGCGATAAATAGCAAATATGACTGGGAGTGGGCCACCAAGCTTAAACATGAGCACTTCAAAGGAGGAAAAATCTTTGCAAGCTTTGAGGTCACACTTTAAATGCTCCCTATAGACAGTAACAAGGCCACTGCCAGCTAGCAAATACAGGACAAGGAGGTAAGTGCAGTGACAAGGGCGTTTTAATGCAACAGTAGGAGTAGAAGACAGGTGTAGCAAAATGGTAGACAACGTTGACAGGAATTAGGAATGTCTATAGAGTCTTATCTGTATTAGAAGTCTGTTCTGTTCACTGGAAGTGACGGGGAGCAGGAGAACCAGGAGACGAAGACACACACACAGGCTGAGGGGAATCCAAGGTACGTGGGGATCTTTAGAAGTGCGGTCAGTCAGGTAGAACCTCATGGTAGGGTTGAGACCAGACAGTGAGTGAACCGGGGGAGTGTAGCTTTATAGTGCAGTGGGGTGATGTATAATCAGTATTCAGGTGATTGAGATCTGCTGACTGTGGTGGGTGAAGCCGGTGGTGTCTGTGTCGGCTCCCTGACAGTCACCACCTCGACCACAAACCCTAGGGCAACTAAAGCAGTCATAATCTGGAGGGTACAATTCAGCCAGCTGACTGTGATCACCAGGACGTAACCAGGATTCTGTTAAGAACATAAAATCTAAATCAGTAGAAGAGATAAAATCATTTAAAACAAACTTACAGGCTGAGGATCCTGCTAAAATGACCATTTCCACGACCCAGTGTAGGAATTGGACCCGAAATGAAAGCATGCTTTCCGGTGCTGTTGCGCTGGTCAAAGAGGTGGATGAAGTCTGCTTTTCTCAGCTCCGATTGCTGATGAGCGGTGTCATTGGTACCGACATGGACTATGATTTTCGTGATAGTCATCGTGAGTGCAGCCAGTAGTCCGGGGAGCTTTTCCAGGATGTCAGGGGTCGTAGCTCCGGGAAAGCAGTGTGTGACCGCATTAACGAAGCGGATATTCCTTACTATGAAATCTCCAAACATCAGCGTTGTTGGGGAATGAGAGGAGGCATAGTCGATGATCGTGGAGACCGCTGAGTTCCATCAGCTGTCCCTGGGATAGTTGTGGCCGAGGACTGCTGTGGTGAGGGGGCGGCGTACTATGTAGCAGAGGTGTTCTCTGCCATGTCAGGACGAATGAGACCTCTAGAGCTTCTCCTGATCATGGCGTCTTTCAGTAACTTGCGGCGAGAGGAGGAGGAATACTTGACTGCTGGAAAAAGGGAACATCCCTCCAGTGATGGAAAGTCCTGCGTATCCTGGATGTCAAACCCGTTGACCAGCGGGAGGTCCCGATGTGAAGGAGGAGGCGGCGGGCACTTTGCACCATGTCTGTCAAACTCACGGGAGCCTTCTCACCACCCCCGCCGACAAGTGACTGTGCATCCACTGGGGCTTGGCAAGGAGTAGAAATGGCCATTGCTTTGGGCTTTGCACCCATGAGGAGCCACCGATCTTCAAGCTTAGCTGAAGTGGCTTCATGCTCCGGGACACCAGTGATGATGGAGCCGAGCCATGGAAGAGTGGTATCATAATCCAGTGCTGGAGTGGAGCAGTCAGGGGAGTGAGATGGGATGGTTGCATTCTGGCTTGCGCAGCCAGAGGAGCTGAGGACTGCAAGGTTTTTTGACTGGGCTGAGGCGACAGTGGAGAACTCCAGGATGAGCTTGTCTTTTTCTCTGAGCTCGGCTTCCAGACAGGCGATACTTTTCTTCAGCTTTGAGTTGGTAAGGTGACAAGATCCACACTCAGCCATCAGGCTTGCAGTTAGTCCGTGAGAGTGCTTCAAAGCTTAAATCCACAGTAAAGTCCATAAAAGTGCTAAAGAGCTTAAAATCCTTAGTAAAAGTGACCGGTTAGCCTAGCCGCCGGGCTAAAAACAAACCTGGCTAAGCTAGCAGCAGTGGGGGCAGTCCGGTAAACCACATCGAGTTACAGCCAGCTTAAAATCACTTAAGATCCATACGTCCGATGACTGAAAACTTTTACCAAGTTAAAACATATAGGTAAAACAATGGCCCGGAAAACAGTGTAGCGTAGAAAAATTGGCTTAAAAACTCGATAAAATGTCAATTTATGAAGCTCCTAGCAAAGCTTCTGGCAGGTACACAAAAACGCTGACACAATAATGTCGATGTTACCTTTGGATTTCCAGAGTGCAAGAAGCATCTTCAGCATACTTCAAATTGAAATTAGTAGTAGTATCTGGCAAAAATGGCAGCCAAACCAGTTGTGAGGTCCCATGACCACTTGACTGTCCCAACGACAGCATCCATGCCCTCGGCTTCATTGTGTCACATGAAACAAAAACAGATATACTCATCATGCCCTGCTGTTCAGAAAAGTAATTAAGAATCATTTTTTAAGAGCCAGTAACTACAAACATATAAACCTACAGCTACAACTCATTGCAAGTCCTTTGGACTGTCTAGTTATAACTATTGTATTTGCAAAACAATGATGAGTGCAGCTTGGTCTAACAGCGGGGAAAATGCCACGCAATACATTTGGCAGTGGAATTTTCTAGAGACAAGACGATCAATGGAGTAAGTTTTTATTTCTAAAAATAACTTTATCAGAATATTGACATGCGCACACTACGAATAAGCCCAGCTAACTACATATTTGAGATGAATTTCCTCTACCTTTGTGCTAATCCATGACACAATAATGTCTCTGGTTGATAATAACTGTAATAATGCTTACGTTAAGGCTACAGCTTACGTCCAACTTTATTCCACAGTGGTTTTCGATTAAAATTAAAAAGCACTGCAGAAAATTCTGTGAGGAGAACATTATAGCAGGGAAAGAGAGAACACTGTTAGCTAGACTAAATTTTAGACTAAATTTGACATTTCAACACTTACCGCTAAATCTGTCGGACAAGACCATGGATGAGACGAGAGAGCTCAGATGACACGGCACTAAAAATACAGAATTTACAGTAGTTTCCTGTAGTAGCCCCATCTGCATTAATTTCACAATAAAATTCAGAATAAGGTATTATATTGTGAAATATCACAGTTAAAGCCTGTTAAGTGATAATAATGTACAGTGTAGGGTTTTCTGGGTTAATCTGTGAGGATGTGAGGATGAAGTAGACGAGCTGTGTGTCATCTTCACCACTGTACATGAGATGGGCCTAGCAGAGACATACATAACATATATTTTAAATTAGCCTTGTAAATAGACTCATTGCCTGCATTATATGTATAGTAAATCTGCCAAGATAACTGCAGAATGGCCAGCTAGCTATGCAATTTACCCATTTCAAGAGGTTGGCCAAGTTTGTTGTTGAATGATAAGCAAATTTTTGCAGAGTTTTCATTTTACTTTGTTAGGGTTGTCCTTCAAAAGTTCAAAATGCCTCCTGCTTCCGGTCTTCCTCAGCCTCTGCCTCTTCCTCTACCTCCTCTCACCCTCACTCTTCTTCTGACTCCTTAGGTGTGGTAATTTGACAGTCAGTACTTTGGAATTGCAAGGAAGTGACATCATGATATACTTCTGTGTCTGATGTATACAAGTGTGTTTAGTGTTTTGCAAATCACTGTATGTAATGTTTTGCAAATAGTGTGAAGCTGACAATGTGCTTACAGTTGTGCAAATCTAGCCTTGTGTTTTGCTCCTTGAGTGTAAGGTTTTGCTAATTGTGGGAAAAGTTTAATTTTAGTGTGTAAGCAATCGTAAAAAACTGTAACAGATGTGGCTAGTCTATTTCCCTCTCTGTTTGCCCTACAGAAGAGTCTACACGTTTTGCACCTGCTTTCCCACAGAAGTTAAATCAGAAAAATGTTCCTCTGCTGCAGTTGTCCGTGCTATTTGACCTTTTAGAACTTGGAAAGGGCCACTAATCCATAGTAAATATAAAACAAGACTCCGATTCTTTCTTTGATCTAATGCCCTGCCACTGTTAATGCTTGAATGTGACTGCAAATTCTTATGGTGATCATATGTTGCTAAAAAGGGTGCCTGGTAACAACCAACAATGTATTCCTGGTTTCCCTTCATGCAGCCTGCATCAAAATGCTGCACTCATTAGATATTTTATGATTGACAAGTACATTAAAACCAGAGCTGTTCTATTGTTTACTATGACACACAAATATAAATATAATGTATAGGCCTATACAGTATATATTTACAGAAAATGATATTGTGAATCAGTTAAATGCCTGTATTCACATTAGTATAACAGAAGGCCATGTACTTTTACAGTGTGTGTGTGTGTGTCTGTGTGTGTGTGTGTGTGTCTGTGTGTCTGTGTTTACTGACTGCTGTCTCTATGGGAACCAGAAGAGATGGGAATTGACTGTGACATCATTTTGACTGGTGCAACTAAATGTGCGTGTGTTTTGTCAGTTGTTAGGGTGCTGAGCTCAGGGAGTCATTATCACTAATGAAGTGGCCTCTGTCACAGAGAGTAATCTGGCTGCACTTTATGTCCTCCTTCTCTGCCTGATTACTCTGCCCCCCACCCCCACCCCCCACCATTAAATATTGGAAGGGTCAGGTGTCTTCCTGGGTCACACATTATATTTATCCTGGTATAGAACACATTTACTTGCTGACTTTTACTCATTTACTCTTTTGTATGCATGTGCAACATGATTTTAGGATACTGAATAAACCAGACGAAACCTTATATAATTTCTGTTACAGTTTCAAGTTACGAGTGCAGCTTTAATTTGTGAATTCAGTCACCTACATGGGTGTTTTCAGGTACTCTGGCTGATTTGACCTCTGCACAGGTTGAAGTTGGGCAG
Organism: Siniperca chuatsi; assembly: GCF_020085105.1. Taxonomy (NCBI): domain Eukaryota; kingdom Metazoa; phylum Chordata; class Actinopteri; order Centrarchiformes; family Sinipercidae; genus Siniperca; species Siniperca chuatsi. Next base: position 249,394 of record NC_058060.1, on the reverse strand, counting down.
CAGTATCCTGGGAATTACATGAGGTCACCAAATTGAATGTACTAGTAAAAATAATAAAGGTGCAGGTTATCCAACTTTAACAGGTGCAACAGGAGTATGGGAGATGCCAATCAAACACAGTCTGTACACTCACAGACAGTCCTGAGAAGAGGTGTGATCAGGCAAAGTTTGGCTGTTTGAGGACTTTAAACATCTGATTGACTAGAAAGGACCACACCATCAACAAGATGGATATAAACGATTTATTAATGAAAAGAAAAAAATTGGTGTGCAAGGCTTGAAGGTCGCTTGTATTTCTTCAGTTTGCTGCTGCGTTGTGGGGAAGCTTCGGTGGGGAATACACCCCACCACTCCATAGAACCCTATGGAAAAGAGGAAGGAGAGGAGGAAACATGAAGAGAGAAACGGGGTAGGAGGGAGGGGTGCCATATACAAGAGCGACAAAGGAGAAGAGGGTTAGGTGTGTATTTAAGGGAATGCCGGAAGTGGCATGGTTGAGGTGTGGTCCTGCTCCTGAAACTCTGCTAGATAGCTCCAACTTATATTACCAATGAGATTGTAAAATTAAAGAAATTCTAATTATTTTTTTTACAGTTGCCAATGAGGCGGGGGAAAGCAACCACCGTCCACTGGCCCGCTTTGCACGTGAGTTCTCCAAAGTTCACCATTTCAAGTTCAACTCTGGAAATTCAGGAGTTATTATCATGAGATGTGTAATAGAGGTAGATATGATTTGGTGGTGTGGTTGAAGATACATGTAAAAGCAACCAAATGATGTTTCTTTGTATGAAAATTGTCCAGGCTCACGGTCCCAGAATGCACTATGCACTGCGGTCATAGCCGGCACTAGCATTATTGAACACAAAGGAATTCTGAACGACCCACGCAGCACAGAGGAGATCCTGGCTGAAGCGCTGCCAATCCCTGATGCACCCGATGCCATGGAGAAGACTGCTATCAGGTCACACATGCACACACAAACAACACACATACACAGAAACTCCTAAAGAAACACAAAGTACAGACATAAAGAGTACGGTCTACACCTGCTGTATAGGAAAAGTGCAATTAATTAAAGTGATTTTTGTTTCTCCTTATCATTATTTATATCTGCTATCCCACCATGAGCCAGCATTTGGTGACAGTGGCAAGGAAAAACTTCCTTTAAGAGACAGAATGCAAATACCACCTAGATTTTTTTTTTAATTACAGCTACTTTAAAGGACTGTGGTACGTAGCCTGTTAATAAAGGCAGATTGATCATATCCAGTAAAGAAGTGCTAACTAAGGGTAAAACTTCTTTAAGCAGCCTAGTTAGGATGGGGTCTAAGAGACAGGTTGATGGCTTAGATGAAGAAGTCGTTGAAGTTAGTTGAATAAGGTCGATAGGAGAAAAGCAGTCTGAATATATATCAGGTTTTACAGCTGTCTCTAAGGTTCATGTCTTTAAGGATAACCGTTGCTGGCTGGGAGCGGGACGTGATGAATTTTGTCTCTAATAATTAAAATTTTATCATTAAAATAGCTCCTGTCGTTACTACTGAAGGTTATAGGAATACATGGCTCAATCTGTCAGCCTGGCTACATGATGAGTAGTAGGCTGATCTGTCATTACAGAGGGCTTTCCTATATGTTTTAAGACTATCTAAACAAGATTCTTCCAGTTTGGTGGAACGCCATGTCCTTTCAAGTTTCCGTGATGTTTGCTTTAATTTGCCATATACCATGGAGCTTACCTTCTTTTTTTTAATTGTCTTTTTTTTTAAAGGGGCGATAGAGTCGAATGTCGTTTGCAGTGTGCCTGCAGCACTATCAACAAGATGATCAATTTGGGAGGGACTGAAGTTAGCATAGGAGTCCTCTGTCATATTGAGACATGGTGCTGAATTAAATGCAGATGGAAAAACTTAACTTTAAATTTAGCTACAGCACTGTCAGATAGATATATAGTGTAGGAATGTTTGCCTAATGTTGTGTAGTCCAATAATAGGAGTTCAAAAGGTATTAAATAATGGTCCGATAAAAAAGGATTCTGTGGAAAGACTATTAATTGTTCAATTTCAATGCCATATACCAGAACAAGGTCAAGGGTATAGTTAAAACAGTGAGTGGGTTTATGTACACATAGAATCTAATGAGATAAACGCAGTACTAAGGCTATCAATATCAACGTCTACATGAATATTAAAATCACCTACAATATTTACTTTATCTGTTTTAAGAACTAAACTTGATAAAAACTATGAGAATTCAGATGAAAATTCTGAATAAAGACCAGGAGTGCGATATACTATAACAAATGGAACTGGCTGCTATGTTTTCCAGGTTGCGTGTGAATGACTAAGAACAAGGCTTTCAAATGAGTTATAATTTAGTTTAGGTTTAGCATTAATTAATAGGCTTGAGTCGAAGATGGCTGCACCTCCACCTCCTTGGCCAGTACCTCGAGGAATATGAGTATTAATATGACTGGGCAGAGTGGATTCATTTAGGCTAACATATTCTTCATGAACCATCCATGTTTCAGTAAGTAATTTTGTTGTACTATAGGTTTTTATGTATAATTCCTCTTCTGTTTACTTTTGATTACTCTTGATATATTAAATATTTTTCTGGCATACTAAATATTATGGTAGTATGGACATTGAAACGCACCCAATCGTAGAAAAGGTTTCAGTCGTAGTCATCTGGACACTGTTTTCAGAATCAAGACGTTTCGGCTCCCATCCGGAAGTCATTCTCAATTGTGAAAAATGGCCCGGGAACTCAGAAATTTAAGCTACTCTGTGTTACATAAGCCCTGCCCTCAGGAAGGAGTCTACCTGAGTATCTGTTGATTACTCTGCCTAGTTTCACCTGAAACTGACCTAATTGTTTCCATGATGGCCCAGTAATCAGTAATCAGGCCTATTGTTTTCTGGCTGCACCTCCCTCATCACTGTTAAGTACCTGATTAGCATAAGATTGGCGTGACCAAGGTGCTAATACACTGGGGTCAATTTTGGGCAGATTGAATCTCAGACCACCATTTCTGTTCAAAGAGGGGTTTTCTTTTTTCACAAAAATAGCTTCCTTGACACCCTTTTCAAACCAACTCTTCTCTCTACTTAGAATCTTCATCTCACTGTCTTCAAATGTGTGATTTGTAGCTTTTAGATGCAAATGCACGGCGCTCTGCAATCCTGAGTTAGCATGTCGTCTGTGTTGATAAAGTCTTGTGAAGTGGCTGTTTAGTCTCACCTATGTACCGTTCTTTGCAGTTTTCCTCACTGCATTGAAAAGAGTAAACTACATTGCTCTGTTTTTGTGTGGGCATCTTGTCCTTAGGATGAATGAGTTTCTGTCTTAAAGTGTTGCCTGGTTTAAAGAAAACAGGAACATCGTGCTGTCTAAAGATCCTTTATCTGTATACATAAGGAATGGAGACACCATTCCCGTTTCCCTTTTGTCCTGTTTTTTGGCTCTTTTAACTTTGTTGATAGCCCAAGTAGGATAACCACAGGCTGAGAGTACATTCTGGACATGCCTTTCCTCTTTCTTCTTACCCTCTGAGCCGGTGGGCACTTCTTGGGCTCTATGTTGTAATGTCCGGACACCCAGCTTGTGCTGTAATGGATGGTGTGAGTCAAAGAGCAAGTATTGATCCGTATGTGTTGGTTTCCTGTACACTTCTATCTGGAGCTTTCCGTTCTCTCCTCTGAGTGTAGAACAATCAAGAAAGGCCAGGCGGTTCTCTTTGGCATCCACTCATGTGAACTTGATGTTGGGGTCCACAGTATTGATATGCTCTGAGAACGCTTCCAAGTCTTGTTTCTTGATCGCTTGGTCCTTTCCTGCAAGGTGGAGTCCTCCTGCAGTCTTCTCCTCACCGCTGTCACTGCTTCTGAGGTTGGGATGCAGGTGAACAAGGACACAACATCATAAGAAACCATTACGTCATCTGGGTCCAACTGGAGATGTTTCACTTTGTCCACAGATTTCTGTGTGTTTTCTACATGATGTATTGTGTTCCCCACTACTCTGCTAAGCTACTCTGTGTTACATAAGCCCTGCTCTCAGGAAGGAGTTTACCTGAGTATCTGTTGATTAGATAGTTTCACCTGAAACTGACCTAATTGTTTCCATGATGGCCCAGTAATCTGTAATCCAGAAAACAATAGGCCTGATTACTGATTATTGATACTCAGGATAGTAAGGTTTGTAACAAGCTGGATGTTTCATTCTCTTCCTGACTTCCGATTCTACACCCCAAATCAAGCATGTGGCATTGTTTAAATAAAGTGGTGATGCTGATGTTGGTGTAGTGGCTATGTGTTGCAGGTTGCGATGTCTTGTAAAGCAACTGGAGAGGGGGGAGGCATCTGTGGTGGACCTGAAGAAAAACCTGGAGTATGCTGCCTCAGTCCTTGAGTCTCTATACATTGAGGAAACAAGGTAAGGAGATTCCAGCTCAGTTCTGCTGTGATAGCACAAGTTCACCAACAATTCTGCTCTTAAATGCTGTTTGGTCCTTTCATGATTGGTCATTACAGACTTTTGAGCAGTGGTGGAAGAAGTAAAAAAGCTCTTTCTTTGAAGTTGATGTAATTGCATTATTCTTGCAATTCTTGGGTTTTATCCACATGGTTGAATGCACTTATTGTAAGTTGCTTATTGGATAATAGTGTCAACTAAAAATTTGTAATGTAATGTAAAGTATTCCAATTCTTTAAGTAAATGTAGCAAAATTACAATGTAAAGATTCTTCATTGTAAGTAAAGATTGGAAAGATTCTACGTTAATGATGAAATGTAAGGAGCGAATGCAAACACCACAATGCACAGGTCATTGACCTGGTAAGACAGAGGAAGAGCTATGTATGGAAGCACCCCACAGAGCCTCCAAGTAGTGCCAGCAAACTCTCCCAGCAGGAAGTCTGAGAAGAGAAAGATCAGGTGGCCTGAAGCCTGTAAGACAGCAGAGTGGCAGAAGTCTGATGAGGATGTGGATAGTGCTGGAATCTACAGCCAAAGAGGATGTGGACAGGAGGCCCATTATAGTGAACATGGCTAGGAGACGAACTGCAATTACCAACAACCCATTTGGGTTCACCAAGCAGCTCCTCTGGCAGAGACATAGTGGATACTTAACTTGTCCAAAGAAGGAAGTGGACCAATACCTGTGCAGCACCTTCAGTGACACCAGCAGGGACCCAACCAAGAGCCAACTAAGGCCTTTGAGCAGAGGGATCCATTCCTGAGGGAAACTGAAGAAGTGGTGAGGAAGGCAAAGTCGTGTTTAGCACCAGGACCAAGTGGCACCTCCTACAAGGTGTAGAGGCACTGCCCAAGACTACTGCACTGGCTCTGGAGTATCATCAGAGTGATCTGGAGGAGAGGCAAAGCATACAGGTGTGGTCACACAACTGCTCAGAGAAGCCAAGAAGAACAAGTGCGACCTGGTGGTGCTGTGGTTAGACCTGGCCAATGCCTGTGGCTCGATGCCCCAAAAGCTGTTTCTGGAGATGCTGGCGCCATGTGCCAGCCAAAGTGAGTGACCTCATCCTGGATTTCTACAACGACTTCAGGTTGACAGCGCCAGCAAGGACAACAACATCAGAATGGTACAGACTGGACTGTTTGCACTGGCTATGAACATGCTAGTAAAATCTAATGAACCAAAGTGCAGATGCCCCAATTTCAGATCTGGGATTTGCCAACCACCAATCTGTGCTTTCACGGATAATTTAACAGTCCCCACAGAATCAGTACCAGGAGCCAGATGGAGCCAGATCCTGCAAGGGCTTGAAAGGCTTATGTGGGCCAGAATGTTTTTCAAGCCCACTAAATCAAGATATGTGGTACTGAAGAAAGGAAGGGTCATGGCAAGTTCCGGTTGTCCATCACATCAATTGCAAGCAAAGCCCAAGTATCCTAAAACTGTACTTGAGCACAGTGCTTGACTATATATTCTTCCACCTCTGTTTTTGAGTACTTTGAGACCTAAAGCTCCAAGCTGCTCAGCTCTTGTCTGATGAAGATAATTTATGATACAGTTACTCAAAGTTCATAGAGCCCAGGGAAGTTAGTCACCTCTGGCTTTTGTTCATTAGTTGTTTTTAATTATCGCACACGTATAAAAACAAAATCATTCACAATTTTAAGGCAGGCATGACAAGTGACACAAGTCTCACTATATCACTTGTCTAGCAATATTGCTGTGTTTTTTACCACTTAAATGCTATACATATTGGAAGTTGAGTATGCAATATGTATAGCATATACATATTGCATACTCAACTTCCCATTCAAAAAGTCAAAATCATGTGTGATCAAGTGTCATATGAATGCCTCATTAATTCCAAGACTGTTGACAATTCCATACCTGTTATAAGCCATGAGAAATTTCTACAAACCTAAAGAAATGTTTAAAGGTGGGGCATGCGATTCTGGAGAAATCCAATACCATGACAAATACCATGATATAGCGTGAACGACGATACAGCAAGTAATGTAACTAACTGTCGCTAGGTTGTGGGTTAGCGTAGCTAGATTGTGGGCTAGCAAACCGGCCCTACAGTTGCTGCTGTGAAGCTAACAGCCAGAGAGGACGAGACAGTTTCCCAAAGCCAGCACACCAGCTCCACACAGTGATACTCACAACTCCTGCTACTAAATAAAAATATGTCTATTGGATTAGAATCGCATACCCCACCTTTAATCGAATAAATTGTATCTAATTTGAATTACGGTTGATTTTTAATTGAATAGTGAGTAGAGCGTAAGTGTGATAAATAAACAGTGCAACAGCGCTAAATCAGATGATCATTTATATGTTCATACATAAAGGAGTCTGCAGAAATTGTACATTGTATGAGTTTTGTCTTTTATGAATATGCCTCTCCCTGCAGGCGGCTGGTGGATCCAGATGATGAGCTGAGTGACATCCAGTCAGATTCTGTGCCATCAGAGGTTCGTGACTGGCTGGCTTCCACTTTTACCCGGCAGAGGGGCCTGATGTTGCGCCGTAATGAAGACAAGCCACGCTTCCGCAGCATCGTCCATGCAGTGCAGGCTGGCATCTTTGTGGAGAGGTTTGGTTTGTTTGGTTTACTTTAGTTTGGCTTTGTTGGGTCTTGTGTGGCTTGGTGGTTTACTTGATGTAACAGTCCTCTGGTGTTGTTGTTGGCCCTTAATAATGATTTAATCATGAATTATTATAAACATTAACCTACTGTTTAATTATTATACTGTTAAGTATAACATTTTCAATTGAAAGTGCAGTTAACATTTTTGAAAGGGTTCCATTCACATCACATTCACAAGATTAAATTCAGTTTGCCATCCACACTGAAATGCAACAACAGAAAGTTGATTACATTATTTATTTAGGGAAATAAAAGCCTCTTGTGTATAAGACCAGTCACTTGAGAGAACTCTAGCCAGCTCACAACAGGGTCTGTGAGTGTGCCTGGCCGGCTGGCTAGCTAGCAACCCCTCAGGTGCTAGCTTGCTGTCGCGCTTTTTGTTTCTAAAAGGCATTTTCGGCACTGTGCTGCTTGCTCCACTTAGCTAGAAATTAATTTTGCTGGTCAAACGCAAATATAACCGTAAAATGATTAAATAGACACTAGACATTGGACAACAGTATTTTCCAGCAATCATTGCACATGATAAAGTAAATCATTTTATATTATTTAACTGAATAACTTACACAGATCATTTCTTCATAATGTATAGCTATATACACAACATACAGGCATCAGAAAAATGAGTTACCTCATTTGAAGGTGTATAAAGTCATATGGTACCGTTTGTTGCTTGTAGTAAGGTTAGAACTTGCTTTTCGTATATGTTACAGCCGCAGTTTAATTTATTTGCAGAGGGGAGGGGCCCACACCATCTATGCCCTGGCTGCCCGTGCACAGGCCCTCTCAGGCCACGGGCCGCAGTGCAGTTGCACTGGCTACACTGCCTATATTTACTCCACTGAGTGATCTCCTGTGTCAAAGTCAGGCCCTTTGGTAACCCATCCATACAACCTGAACTCCACCTTGTGGAGTTTTGACATACAAGAGTCATAACTCACATGGACACTAGAGGTCGATCTTCAGTTAAATATAAACAATGGTCATATTAGTTTGTTCAAACGGCTGATGCTGTCAATTTTCTTGAGAGGACAGTCTTGTATTGCTAGATAAGTTTAAGTAAGGAGAGTTTTATTTCACATTTACACACTAGAGTCCTAGAGGATCTTTACTTTCTGTGATATTTCAGAAAGATTTCCATCTCTGATTTTGTTTGACTTATGGCCTGTGAGGGAGGTGTGTAGTCAAGGTCAAGGTAAACTTTATTATCCCAAATAGGGAAATTCAGGTGGCCAAGGTGCAGAAGTACACAAAAAAGTGATAAAAACAGATATAAATACAAATATGCAGTCCTCCCTTCCTTCCCCAAACAAATCCAGACCCATGTAGTCACACACTCACACAGAGAGAGCATTTCCAAGCACCCTCACTCTGGCATACACTCACAAAGACACACACACATAGTATCTTCCCTTGTTAAGTTATGGTGACACTAGCTAGACTCACTGCTAACTGTATAACTTATTGTTAATGTAGAAACAGAGGAGAGGAGATAGTGGCTTGAACTTGCTTCATGGAACTTTTTTGAGAGAGTTTTGTCTTATTTTATTATTTTGTAAATGTTGTATCCCAATTCCAAACCCTCTTTGCACGTTTAAGAGATAGAAAATCATTTCTTCAAAGAAAACAAAACAGAAAGTTCTACGAAAGTTTTAATTCTAACCATACACGCCAGTGTAGCATTTAGTATGTGTTGGCTTGTTTTGACATTGTGTTGTCATATGTGTGTGTGTTATATCTCTGTGACAGGATGTATAGACGAACCTCCAACATGGCTGGTCTCAGTTATCCCCCAAATGTCATCACTGTGCTCAAGGTATGAATGTGTGTGTCTGTTTATTTGTGTATGGTGAAAAGCTTGAAATAGATTCATATACAAATAGCACTGAGTATTAATTTTATTTTGTATAAAGGTTTTAATTCCCAGCACTGCTGAGTGAGGGTCTAGAATGGAGGGATGAAAAAAGGTTGAGGTTGAAGGGTGGGATGAAATGACTGTTTCATAATAAGGGGACGAACCAAGAGTTGTTTAGAGTTTGTGGATGGGTAAAGGCCGGAAGGTGTAGTGACACTGATCCCAGGAAAGCTAAATCACAATAACTGCATTTTACTAACCAGACTATGCCACGAATGTGTGCAAGTTCATTTGGAGCAACACCTCGATGGAGCATCGTAGCTTTATCTTCCTCCCTGTAGGTGAGAAAATACATATAAGGGGCGCATGAACTGGTGTGAAAGAACAAACTAGCATGTTCTTTGATCGCATGCTGTAAGGTGCTCATTTGACATTTCAATTAAAAGAGAGAGAATTCCACCAGAGTGAGTTTCCTGGTACGTGTGGGCAATAGAAGCCTTAGATGAGCTGACATGATGGTTAGGATCCACTCTGGGTATTACAGATGGAGGGCAGTAGGAGCAGAGTGAGACTGATGAAATAACTGGAAATTATGGCTGCCTGAAGAAGGTTGAACAAGGAGAAGGCAGTTTATCTGATGGGGGCCAAACTGGGGAATAGCAGAGTTTAAGTTAAAAGAGCTATTAGCAGTGGGGTTTGCTATGGGAAGGGCTGGGGGCAGGCAGCAGGCAGTGCTATAAGGCATGAAAGTGTGCTGGGGTGATTGGGAAGGGTTGGGAAGGGAGGGGGAAAGGGTAGGTTAATAGGAAATGGAGTAAGTTGGCGCGAGGAACAAAGGTAACTTGCCACAGCTAGGGCAATCTGAATGTCCACTAAACATTCACAGTTTAATGGAGGAGCTCATCATGAATGAAGAAATGTCAACACTGCCTCTCAACTGATTATTTCAACTACGGTGTCATTTTATCTGTTGCATTTATAAAACCCTGGAAAGATGAGTGTGTGAGTGTGTAGTATATTTTATTTATTTATTTATAATTTTTTACATGTTTATATATCTATGATGAGGCAACTATCAGGAGGCACACACACATCAATACACTTTTTGCAGATGCAGGGTAACAATAATCTGCACAAGAACTAAAAAAATACCCGCCATAGCTCTCTTGTTCAGTTCTTCTTTAATTCTACATGAACATGACAATATTTCAACTGAAATGTCATGGATATTTTTACTTTTTCTTATCTATGATACCTTTAAAAAAATAAGGTACCATAGCAATGAACAGATGAAAGGTATGTTGATATTCATGTGCTAGTGAAACGTGTTTGTATGTATCTCTTCTAGCATGTGGACATGTGGTCCTTTGATGTGTTTGCACTGAATGATGCTAGCGGAGACCACGCTCTGAAATTTGTCTTCTATGACCTACTCACCAGATATGACTTGATCAATCGTTTCAAGGTATGCTAACAAACTTCCATTGCTTTTATCAGTCACATCAGATACTGTATGTAATTCTTTGTCATTGTGTATGTATTATTAAATTATATATATATATATATATATATATATATATATATATATATATATATATATATATATAAAAAAAACTTTGTCCTTCACCCTCCATGAGTGGTCTCATTTTTCGAGCTCGGGTCCTCTACCAGAGGCCTGGGAGCTTGAGGGTTCTGCGCAGTATCTTTGCTGTTCCCAGTACTGCACTCTTCTGGACCGAGATGTCTGGTGTTCTTCCAGGGATCTGCTGTAGCCACTCCTCCAGTTTGGGGGTCACTGCCCCGAGTGCTCCGATGACCACGGGCACCACTGTTGCCTTCACCTTCCAGCAGCAGTGATCCTAGAGATGCTTGGCTACAAGAGCAACCATGGGAGCCATGAGAGACAGTCCCCACCATGGAAACGAAGGTTGGAGGCAAAAATCAAGGAGGCCTGGAGAGAAGTAAGTCAACTGACAGAGGCTGAGAGAGGTGCAATGAGAAAGCAAGTACCCAAGAAGTACAACCAGATGCCCATACCTGAAGCACTCGAAACTGCCAAACAAAGGCTCCAAGCCTTGGCCAGCCGCCTAAAGAGATACACGAGAGATAATGAAGCCAGAAGAATAAACCGGCTGTTCGCAACTCAACCTGCGAAAGTGTATGCTCAATGGCAGGGTAATAACAGCAGAGCAGACCCACCAAGGCTGGAAACGGAGCAGTACTGGAAAAGTATATGGGAGAGGGAGGCATCACACAACAGCGATGCACAGTGGCTGGCGGATCTGAGAAAGGACCACAGCAACCTCCCTGAACAGAATCCAGTCACCATCACGGCGGCAGACATCCAAGAAAGAGTCTCAGGTATGAAGAACTGGACAGCACCAGGCCCTGACAGGATCCACACCTACTGGCTAAAGAAGCTCACTGCACTCCATGAGCGCCTAGCAGCACAAATGAACCAGCTGCTAAGACATGGGACGCACCCTGAATGGCTTACCGAAGGGCGCACAATCCTGATCCTGAAGGATCCCGCAAAGGGTACAGTCCCATCCAACTATCGGCCAATAACCTGTCTCTCCACAACATGGAAGCTCATGTCAGGCATCATCGCGGCTAAGATAAGTGGACACATGGATCAATACATGAGCGAAGCACAGAAGGGCATTGGCAGAGGAACCAGAGGAGCCAAACACCAACTCCTGGTTGACAGAACAGTCACCCAAGACTGCAGAGCCGAACACACCAACCTGTGCACTGCCTGGATTGATTACAAGAAAGCCTATGACTCAATGCCACACACATGGATCACTGGATGCTTAGAGATGTACAACATCAACAGGACTCTAAGAGACTTCATTGCAAACTCGATGAGGCTGTGGAAAACCACCCTTGAGGCCAATGGCAAGCCACTTGCACAAGTATCCATCAAATGTGGCATATACCAAGGTGATGCTCTGTCCCCACTGCTGTTCTGCATAGGTCTGAACCCCCTCAGCCAAATAATCAACAAGACTGGCTATGGATACCGACTCAGGAACGGGGCCACCATCAGTCACTTCCTCTACATGGATGACATCAAGCTATATGCTAAGAGCGAGCGGGACATCGACTCACTGATCCACACCACCAGGATCTACAGCTCTGACATTGGGATGTCATTCGGGCTTGAGAAGTGCAGTCGAATGGTGACAAAGAGAGGGAAGGTAGTCCACACAGAAGGGGTCTCACTCCCAGAAGGAACAATAGCAGACATTGAGGATGGCTACAAGAGGCAACAAGGAAGACGGCAACGGCCAAGTACCTCCAACGAGTAAGGCAAGTCCTAAGAAGTCAGCTCAATGACAAGAACAAGGCCCAGCCAATAAACAGCCACGCCCTGCCAGTGATCAGATACTCTGCGGGAATAATAAGGTGGCCAAAGGAAGAGATACAGACCACAGACGTTAAGACACGAAAGCTCCTCACCATGCATGGAGGGTTCCATCCCAAATCCAGCACCCTGAGACTGTACGCTAGCCGTAAGGAAGGCGGCCGTGGACTAGTGAGTGTGAGAGCCACTATCCAGGATGAAACATCCAAGATCCACAAGTACATCCAAGATAAGGCCCCAACAGATGACGTGCTTAGGGAATGTCTCAGGCAATGGGGAACAGAAGAAGACGTGCTGGAGGAAGGACCATCATGGGAGGACAAACCCCTACACGGGATGTACCACCGGAACATAACTGAAGTGGCTGATATCAAGAAGTCCTACCAATGGCTAGAGCGGGCTGGATTGAAGGACAGCACAGAGGCACTCATCATGGCTGCACAGGAGCAGGCCCTGAGCACCAGAGCAATAGAGGCCCAGATCTACCACACCAGACAAGACCCAAGGTGTAGGCTATGCAAAGAGGCCCCTGAGACAATCCAGCACATAACTGCAGGGTGTAAGATGCAGGAAAAGGCATACATGGAGCGCCATAACCAAGTAGCTGGCATAGTGTACAGGAACATCTGCACTGAGTATGGACTGGAAACCCCGAGGTCAAAGTGGGAAACACCTCCAAAGGTGGTAGAGAATGACCGAGCCAAGATCCTGTGGGACTTCCAGATCCAGACTGACAGAATGGTAATGGCGAACCAGCCTGACATCGTGGTGGTTGACAAACAGCAGAGGAAAGCCGTTGTGGTTGACGTGGCGATACCAAGCGATGGCAACATCAGGAAAAAGGAACATGAGAAACTAGAGAAGTACCAAGGGCTCAGAGAAGAGCTGGAGAAGGCCTGGAAGGTGAAGGCAACAGTGGTGCCCGTGGTCATCGGCGCACTCGGGGCAGTGACCCCCAAACTGGAGGAGTGGTTACAGCAGATTCCTGGAAGAACACCAGACATCTCGGTCCAGAAGAGTGCAGTACTGGGAACAGCAAAGATACTGCGCAGAACCCTCAAGCTCCCAGGCCTCTGGTAGAGGACCCGAGCTCGAAGGATGAGACCACCCATGAGGGTGAAGGACAAAGTTTATGCATATATATATATATATATATATATATATATATATATATATATATATATATATATATATACACAGACTTCCATTTCCAAAGATGTTTTCTAATACCAGGTTCATAAGTGTCAAGGGGGAAACTAGGTGGTAATTACTTTTCTTGATAAATCGTACTAAAACTCGTCCTCAGTGGAGTCAAAGAAGAAAAGAGAATGAAAAGGTTGCAGAGGAATAGTTTGATCTTTTGCACTATGAATGTACAAAACACGAGGTCAAACAGCAAAGTCTTCATTCTATGGATGTCTCTTAAAGTTTGGAGTCTATATAGCTTACAAATGTGTGCACTGTACTCTCACCTTGGTTGTTTCCCATGTAGCATTGCTCCGCTTTGTTCTGTTAAAATCTGCAAGTAGAAGCAGATGATGCAAACATCAAAGGGAAACTCCCACAATTTTACACAACAAACTCTTATTACAAGTGGAAAAGGTTGTATAAAGGCCTCTATGTCTCCAGAGAGAGCTGTGTGAAGTCTGATAAATGTCCTCAAGTGATGTCATTTCTGAACTAGGGGCTTGAGGCTACATTTGCCGCTACTAGCATAACACACCACAATCATTAAACTGTCAGTGGTCGAGTTATATTGTGGGTAATGTAGGTGCCAGGGTTTGACAAGGAAGAAGATTATATTATAAAAAAATGATATCTCTGGTTCTGCTGCATCACTTTTAATCCTTTTTTGAAAAAAACTCTGAGTCCGACAATGTTATAGGAGTGCAATGGTAAATCGCTGGAATACTTTTTTACAGGTCTCACTTTATGGGCTCACAAAAGGTCATGTTGTTTTGAAGTACTTAAATAATATTCAGAAATTATTTTATGACCTGTTGTTGTATTGCATCTTTTGTGAGGTTGTGAAGAAAAGCCTGGATGGGAAATTCAAATTAGCAAATGAATTCATAGTTTTGGCCTACTAAACTACGAAAATATTATCCAAGGAATAATCTGAAGTTTTCCTTTTAGGTGATGTAACCATGGTTAACTTACATTAATGCTGCAATATTTGTCATTGTGCTTCTTTGTTGTGTTGCCTCTATTTCAGGTCCCTATTTCTGCTCTAATATCATTTGTGGAATCGTTGGAGGTGGGCTACAGCAAACACAAAAACCCCTACCACAACCTGATGCATGCTGCTGATGTCACACAAACCATCCATTACCTGCTCCTCAAGACTGGCATGGTGGTAAGTCTTGTATTGGGTTAATGCAAACTGGAAAACATTTTTCAGAAGTGAAAGAATGTGGATTTTCTCAGAGAATCCTATAAGTCTTATAATAATTTAAGAGCATTTTATGGGGCCATTATTGTAGCAGAACTATTTACAAATGTGAGTGGAGAGTTAAGTAAGTGTATCTCAATCTGTGTGTGCGTAATCAGATTTGTAAACATGTAAAAGAATCTCTAAATGCGTACTGAGATTTGTAAATATGTACAACAGAGATCTGCAAATGTGTGTGGAGATTTGTCTGTGTGCCTCAGTAGCTATAGAGCCTACATACCACCAGCTGGCGGTAGCACCCAGTGATTTTTAACGTGACATTGCTGGGCTGGGCAGTGGCTGTGCCTGCAGCTGTGCTGATGCAGGGCAGACTACGATGAAATCTTGGAGGAAAATTTAACTACGACTCCCACGGAGCACTTTGACATGAAACATCCAGTCGGCGAGTTTAAAACCCTGTCACATGAACCAGTAACTGTGGGCAAGAGAGTTTACAGTATTGTGAAAACTGAAAACAGAGTGGTCAACTGCACACAAGGTTGAATACTTAATTTCTTCTACTTAAAGGTAACAGATACTCATAATTGGTACTCATAATGGCAGTCGAGTTGAAAAATAAGGGCATGTAACATACAAATACACATTTGGACAGCACAGACTTGCTAATCATGTGACATCTGGTAATCAAGTGACATCTGAGAGCAACTTCCAGCCTGTCGTACAAAAGGTTTCAGTCGTAGTCATCTGGACACTGTTTTCAGAATCAAGACGTTTCGGCTCCCATCCGGAAGTCTTATTCAATTTTGAAAAATGGACCGGGAACTCAGAAATTTAAGCTACTCTGTGTTACTTAAGCCCTGCCCTGCCCTCAGGAAGACTCCTTTATATAAATTAATGGAAGCCTGCATGATGAACTGGAGGTGTGAAGTTTGAAAGATATGGGTGTTTACCTGGCTGGGAGGGTCTAATAAAAACACTCTATCAAGCTGCTTATGGGAAGTGTAGGATCCAGTGTTTTTGGAGCCTGAACCTAACCCTAACCCCTAAACTAAAAGTCAAGATATCTCTGCCGCTGCTTTTGACCATTCTTTTAATCCGTCTTTAGTTGAGTCCCCCAACCTTTTGGAAGTACAATATTAAATTGGCGGAGTACCTCTTTAAAACAGCTCTAGACACAGGTTTATATGGAAGCATATACTGGACAATATTTAAATGATAATGTAAACTTGAAAATGAAAATGTAATTCCACAATAGCATTATAATTTTCCACATGTATGTTTTATTTGACAAGACTGCAAAAGAGCATGGTTACATGTAAATGTGAATGCAATAGACTGGCACTGTTTTGCTTATTGCAAATGAATATTGTCCACTGTACAGCAGGTTAAGTCTTTGAAAATTAAATGTTACATGCAATTTAATTTTAATTTTCATTTTGACTTAAATGTTGCTTGCTTAAATGGAAAATCAGGTTACATTGTTTATATTTCATTTTCAAATTTAAATTAACATTTGAATATTGTCCACTGTACTGTGGGGTACAAACAGCTTTTCCATTTTCATTTTAATATGGTCATAGAACGCCCATATAAGAATGTGAAAATGAAAATGGGATTGTTTTCATTTTTACTCAAATAACACATACATGTGTAAAATTATAATGGTATTGTGGAATTACATTTTCACTTTCAGGTTTTCATTATCATTTGAATATAGTCCAGGACACCTTCCATAGGTTTAAGTGACTTAATTTTCACGCTGGGGTTGTGACAGCAAACAAGAACAAGGTTTCAGTAAAGCAAGACAAAATCATGGATTAAAAGCGTTGTTAAAACCTGTGCCTAAATTAGATTTCAGGGTAGACTCCATCTTGCGTAACCCCTGATAGGGCTCCAGGTTTGTTAAAAAAATATTTTACGTGATCGGATCGGCTCTAATCTGATCAATGTACACATTGAACATTGAACATTTCTCTCCACCTCTGCCGGTCCCTGTAGGCTATATTGCCTTTTCAATTATGTTGAGCAGCATGAGCTTTCCAGGTGATTTCTTTATTGTGTGTTGAATTGATGTATGAGTGTTTTCTTTAACCCAGTCATGTCACAGCAAATATTGTGGGATTTAAGCAGCAAGACTAAAAACTGTAGTTATAAACTTGACAGGACAGAGGAAACTCTCCAGAGGAATCAGAATTAAACTTTTAGGTTCTGAAATACATGTTTTAGACAGCTGTGATGGAGCTCAGGATTTATCAGGAGGACGGCTGCTTTACTCCAAACACTTTCACTGTATGAACCTGGACTGTGTGTGTGAAGAACACAGAACATTAATTAACATTAGATCCTGTCTGATCCTGTTGGCGTGTCGGGAGATTTAAATGATCAATGACGTTCCGCTGCTGTGTCTCATGTAAATGTGCACAACATCTCTCTTAATGGAAAGACACTTATTTCACCCACTCACAACCCATTTGCTATTAATCATAATGTTAATTTTTATGATCCAGCCGCCTGATCCGCGGATAATCTGCGGGGCCTGCGATCGGCAATCTGCGCATCACGACTGGGAACAGTGCTTTTGCTGTCGGAGCATCGACGTTCCGAATTGAAACGTGAAAAGCATAATGTGTCAAAGAAACACATCCTGTGCCATGACAGGTGAGAGGCCAGCAGAGCGGCCCTCCTTTTCAGCACCAGGCAGGGTTAACCCTAACCCTAATCCTAACCGAAGCAGTGAGGAGTCAGAAATGATAATACAATTTAAAACTGCTCATAAACCAAAGAGGAGATGCCTTTTACTAGATTTAAGTCCAATGTTTACAATCATTTAAATGTGTTAAAAATTACCAATGTGTATGGGAACTGACAAAAAAAAGGTACCGTTTAAAATGTATCATTTGGTGCACCTAAATGAAAGTGTAATGTAATGTAAAAAGTTAGTCTGGAGCCCTTCCTGATCATGGGGTGAACCTTTCCTGAAGCTTGATGTGTCTTTTGTGTTCTCTCTCTCTCTCTCTCTCTCTCTCTCTCTCTCTCTCTCTCTCTCTCTCGCAGCACTGGCTAACTGAGTTGGAGATCTTTGCCATAATTTTTGCAGCTGCCATCCATGACTATGAACATACAGGGACCACCAATAACTTCCATATTCAGACCAGGTAATTTCCTGATTTCCACCCAGTATCATTTGTGTCATTTAAATCTATGCAGTTGCTAGTGATATGAAGGACAGCTTAGAATGAGCTTCCATGATTACAAAGTGAAGAGATATATGGAGAGTAAATACTAAAAAGCTGTAATTAGCTTAATTAATGTTGAAACCGGAGGTTGTTTAAAACACTTTTTTAAAAAATGAGCCTTATAAGGAATGTTGCTGTGTGGGATTTGCAGGTCAGACACAGCCATGTTGTACAATGACCGAGCTGTTCTGGAGAACCACCATGTCAGTGCTGCCTATCGCCTTCTACAGGATGATGATGAATTGAACATCTTCTCTAATCTTTCCAAAGATGACTGGAGGTGAGAGGAGACAATCTGCATATTTATTTTAGTTTTAGGACTGGCTATAAAACAAGACTAACTAGTCACAAAGGCTGCCACTCTCAACTAAAGGAACCAATCAAACGTCTTCCCTCAGCTGTACATAGGTGCTTTGAGCTAAATGCTAACATCAGCATGCTAACATGCTCACAGTTAAAATGTTAATATGCTGATGTTTAGCAGTCTTAGTTTAGTGTGTTAGAATGCTAACATTTCCTGACATGCCAAATAGAACTAAACACAACATACAGCTGAGGTTGACGTGTCACAGGTATTTTCACAGTTACATGTCCAGTCCTGTTGGAGATGTTTCGGTCAGCCATCAAGACAGCATCCCCTCCGAGTAGTAACAGGATCCCTGCTGATCAGTGTGACCAACAGGTGGCCAGCAATTTCTTGCATCAGTTCCCTGGATCAACACCTTGGCCAGTGACCATGATGCAATTTGTGCAAAATTAATGATCCTCCTGTAAACCAAGAGGCTGCTTTTGACTCTTGGCTGATCTACTGATAGTCTTTAACCTTCATTATTCAACATCAATGAACTTTTCAGCTCATCAGATATGTGTTATCCAGAAGTCTGCAGGCACATATAGTTGCATTATCCTGTTGTGGAAAATAATAAGTCTGAAATTCAAATTTAATTTCACTATTCGTAAGCAATAAAAAATCCTTTAATACTGTCGTGTTGGGAAAGTGCCAGCATGTGATGCATACAGGTCTGAATGATAACTATATCATTTATAGTCACTGTCCAGTCTGCTCCCTGTGAGTGCTGCTGCTGATGGAAAATATGTTTGATGGAGTAGTTTTTGGATAAATTAATCTCAATTTTAAATACATATAAATATAGACTTGCATCGCAGTACTTATTGTGGACACTCCCCCATAACATCATCAGATACATGACACTTCCAAATTGCACAAAGCCATTCACCAAATTTGAATATATTTTTTTAAATAATCTAGCCAATCCTACCTCCTGCAAAAGTGGGGCTCTCCTGTGTGTTAATCTACAGCAGGGCAGCCACCAGCTGTGGCTTCTGAGGGGACCGTAATATTTTGCCCCACCCTCAGATTCCAGATAGTAATACTTAATATGAATTAGATCTGATGGTGTTGCCTGAGATTAGTTGTCTGTCTCTGTGAAATCATAGAGCAAAGTGAAAGAGACTGAATTCAACAGACCTGAAATGATTGTGATTGGTGATTTAGGAGAGGTCTGTGTATGAGGTATGTGTGTGCGCCACCACCTACTAAAGCCACATAAATTCAGTCAGATATGAAATGTTGTAAAAAAAAAAAAAAAGCCTGACAATCAGGTGTTGTCCTGTGTGCGGAGGCAGCAGTGAACCAATACAGATACAGTAAATTTTTCATTAAGGGGTGGCTTTGTGACTTTGTTTGGGCAGTGAGAGCACGATGGACAGAGCTTTAAGGCTGTGGTCTCACGGCAAAAACAATTTTAAATTGAGAGCACAAATTAAGTAATCCGTGCATAAAAATTATTAAATCGAGAGCACAAAGTAGAATTTTCCCAGACTCCCAGACTCCATATAACCAAAGCATTGGACACCTTGAAATTTTGACCTGTTGATGGTGCTAGATGAAAAGTTAAGGAAGGGGGTATTATGTGCATGGCAATTCATTGAATAGTTGATGAGATATTTTTAGATACAGTTGTATGCAAAAGTTTAGGAACCCCTGACAATTTCCATGATTTTCATTTATAAATATTTGGGATCAGCAATTTCATTTTGATCTATCAAATAACTGAAGGACACAGTAATATTTCAGTAGTGAAATGAGATTTATTGGATTAACAGAAAATGTGCAATATGCATCAAAACGAAATTAGACAGGTGCATAAATTTGGGCACCCCAACAGAAAAATCACATCAATATTTAGTAGAGCCTCCTTTAGCAGAAATAACAGCCTCTAGACGCTTCCTATAGCCTGTAATGAGTGTCTGGATTCTGGATGAATGTATTTTGGACCATTCCTCCTTACAAAACATCTCCAGTTCAGTTAGGTTTGATGGTTGCCGAGCATGGACAGCCCGCTTCAAATCACCCCACAGATGTTCAATGATATTCAGGTCTGGGGACTGGGATGGCCATTCCAGAACATTGTACTTGTTCCTCTGCATAAAGGCCAGAGTAGATTTTGAGCAGTGTTTTGGGTCATTGTCTTGTTGAAATATCCAGCTCCGGCGTAACTTCAACTTTGTGACTGATTCCTCAACATTATTCTCAAGAATCTGCTGATATTGAGTGGAATCCATGCGACCCTCAACTTTAACCAGATTCCCAATACCGGCGCTGGCCACACAACCCCACAGCATGATGGAACCTCCACCAAATTTTACTGTGGGTAGCAAGTGTTTTTCTTGGAACGTTGTGTTCTTTTGCCGCCATGCATAACTCCCCTTGTTATGACCAAATAACTCAATCTTTGTTTCATCAGTCCACAGCACCTTATTCCAAAATGAAGCTGGCTTGTCCAAATGTGTGTTTGCATACTTCAAGCGACTCCGTTTGTGGCGTGTGTGCAGAAAAGGCTTCTTTCGCATCACTCTCCCATATAGCTTCTCCTTGTGCAAAGTGCGCTGAATTCTTGAACGATGCACAGTGACACCATCTGCAGCAGGTTGATGTTGTAGGTCTTTGGAGGTGGTCTGTGGGCTGTTTTTGACCGTTCTCACCATCCTTCGCCTTTGCCTCTCCAATATTTTATGTGGCCTGCCACTTCTGGCCTTAACAAGAACTGTGCCTGTGGTCCTCCATTTCCTCACTATGTTCCTCACAGTGGACACTGACAGCTTATATTTCTGCGATAACTTTTTGTAGCCTCCCCCTAAACCATAATGTAGAACAATCTTTTTTTTCAGGTCATTTGAGAGTTGTTTTGAGGCCCCCATGTTGCCACTCTTCAGAGGAGAGTCAAAGAGAACAACAACTTTCAATTGGCCACCTTAAATACCTTTTCTCATGATTGGATGCACCTGTCTATGAAGTTCAAGGCTTAATGAGCTCACCAAACCAATTGTGTGTTCCAATTAATCAGTGCTAAGTAGTTACAGGTATTCAAATCAACAAAATGACAAGGGTGCCCAAATTTATGCACCTGTCTAATTTCGTTTTGATGCATATTGCACATTTTCTGTTAATCCAATAAACCTTATTTCACTACTGAAATATTACTGTGTCCTTCAGTTATTTGATAGATCAAAATGAAATTGCTGATCCAAACACCCAAATATTTATAAATGAAAATCATGGAAATTGTCAGGGGTTCCTAAACTTTTGCATACAACTGTATTTATATTTTAAAATTCTATGTGGATTTTGCATTGTGCTAATGTATGCTCTTTTTCCACCTGCTCTCTCTCTCTCTCTCTCTCTCTCTCTCTCTCTCTCTCTCAACCCAGTCTGGTTCTGTTCAAGGTTTCCTTAAAAGGGAGGTTTTCCTGTTGCCAAGTGTTTGCTCATGGTGTGAATTGGTCTTTGTAAATAATATTATAAAGAGTACAGTCTAGACCTGCTCTATAGGAACAGTGCCCTGAGATAACTTCTGTTATGAATTAGCGCTATATAAATAAAATTGAATTTAATATTTCACTCTTGTTTCAGAGAACTGCGGACTCTAGTAGTGGAGATGGTGTTGGCTACAGACATGTCCTGCCACTTCCAGCAGATCAAAGCCATGAAAAGCCTCCTGCAGCAGCCTGAGGCGTGAGTAATGGATTTCACTTCTGAATCAGTGTCAGTTTTGTTAACAATTACCTAAGTTGTAAACAGGTCTTAGGTCCTTCACAAATCTCAGCACTGTAGTGGGGTGCAGACACTGTCAAATCATGAGGAAAAGAAGGGTTTAAGCACCAGATATCACTAAAGGTAAAATAGTTTTGCAGTGTAGCAAATTAATATGTTTGTAGTGATGTTATTTTAGCTAAATAAATTTGACATGCACTGATTTTTTCCACTAGCTGAGCGAAAGTTGTCCCTGCCCTGGAGTTCCTTGTTGATTCAATGGTGAAAAACAGAACTGTATGCCATTCAGGAAACGTATCTCATGGCAGTCTGCTTTTTTTCTGCTGAAGCTTACAGCGGTTTAGAGAGAGAGAGAGAGAGAGAGAGAGAGAGAGAGAGAGAGAGAGAGAGAGAGAGAGAGAGAGAGAGAGAGAGAGGTTTTGGGGAGGAGGCACAATGCAAATACCACCTAGAATTTTTAGAATAGTAATAATGTAATGATAGTGGTAACATTAATATTAATAAATTAATAATAATAGGAATGACAGCTATAGGAAGAATAATGACAGTGTTAACAGAGCCAATAACAACAACTGTAGTAGCAGTTGTCGAGCAGGAACACTGGGGCAGCAGGTGGCCCACAACCACAGATCCAGTCTCTGCAGCTCTGGAGGCAGAAATACCTGCTGAAAGCAACAGAAGGACACGAGAAAGCACAGAACTATGGGAGAGAGAAGATGTCGAGTTAGTAACATGCAGTAATGGGATAAAAATGCATACAGATGGAGAGGGAGAGAAGGAGAGAGGAAAGAGATGCATCATGGGAAGTCTCCCAGCAGTCTAGGCCTATAGCAACATAACTAAGGGATGGTTCAGGACTCACCCAAGCCAGCCCTAACTTTATCAAAGACGAAAGTCTTAAGCCTACTCTTAAATGTGGAGATGGTGTCTGCCTCCCGAACCCAAATTGGGATCTGATTCCACAGGAGAGGAGCTTGATAACTGAAGGCGCTGGCTCCCATTCTACTTTTGGAGACTCTAGGAATCACAAGTAACCCTGAATTCTGGGAGCGCAGTGTTCTAGTTGGGTAGTATGGTATTATGAGATCTTTAACATATGATGGTGCCTGACCATTAAGAGCTTTGTAGGTGAGGAGAAGGATTTTAAATTATATTCTGGATTTTACAGGGAGCCAATGCAGAGAAGCATGATCTCTTTTCCTAGTTCTTGTCAGTACACGTGCCACAGCATTCTGGATCAACTGGAGAGTCTTAATGGACTTATTCGGACAGCCTGATAATAAGGAATTGCAGTAGTCCAACTGGAGAGTCTTAATGGACATATTATAAGGTGAATAGAATCGGTCCAAGCACAGAACCTTTTGGAACTCTGAAGTTGTGTGTGTGTGTGTATGTGTGGGTGTGTTTTTGTTACCTATTGGGGACCTTTTCCGGTATAAACACTGACTTTGTCGGGACCAGTAGTCCTCATGGGGACCCAAGCCCAGTTCTAAAGAGGCAAAATGTCATTTCTGAGGTCCTGGTTAGGGTAACAAACAAACCGAGTATGGCCAACGATCCAGCAGGGACTGGATGTCGGCTCTGGGTTCTTGTAGTGAGGAGGTGATGACTTGATGATAGCCAGGTGTGCTGATGGAGACTGAGGAGTCGAGGCAACAGGCAGTTAATGAAATGAGATATCCTTGATTTGGAGCAATCATTTTAAAGCAATGTCAATAAATATGACATGTGGCACAACTGTACATACAACCATGCCAATAAACAATTCTCACGAACAGCATCGCAAAACTAATATGAGTGGAAAAACAAAGCCAGCAATTAAACAAGCACCAGTACATTGAAGCACCCTGATTTAATAATTTTTCCATTTTGCATAAAATAAATGAAATTAAATGAAAATAAAGTACCGGATTTCTGTTTATTGCAGTGAGTCACGGCACGGCTCCAGGGAAACACTGATAATATGACCTTTTGCTCACTCACTGAGAAAACACCATTATCATCTCATGTACTGTTGCGCATGCGTCAGCATTTTTGTATGCCCACCAGAGGATTCGTCTTAAACCATCATAAATTGAGTTTTATGATGAGAGTTTTTAAGCCAGGTTTTCTACGCTACACTGTTTTCCTGGTTATTATTTTATCTATATATTTTAACTTGGTAAATGTTTTCGGTTATCAGACGTATGTATCTTAAATGATTTTAAGCTGGCTGTCAACTCGACGTGGTTTATTGGACTGCCTCCACTGCTGCTAGCTGAGCTAGGTTTATTTTTAGCCCGGCGGTTAGGCTAGCAGGTCGCTTTTATTAAGGATTTTAAGCTTTTAGCACTTTTATGGACTTTACTGTGGATTTTAAGCTTTGAAGCACTCTCACGGACTAACTGCAAGCCTGATGGCTGAGTGTGGATCTTGTCACCTTACTGTCTCAAAGCTGAAGAAAAGTATCGCTTGTCTGGAAGCCGAGCTCAGAGAAAAAGACAAGCTCATCCTGGAGTTCTCCACTGTCGCCTCGGCCCAGGCAAAACACCTTGCAGTCCTCAGCTCCTCTGGCTGCGGCAACCAGAATGCGACCATCCCATCTCACTCCCCTCACTGCTTATCTCCAGCACTGGAAAATGATCCGACTCTGCCTCCTCTCATCCCCCCAACTACGCTAATAGTGGGAGATTCCATAGTAAGGAATATCCACTTCGTTAATGCGGTCACACATTGCTTTTCCAGAGCTACGACCCCCAACAACTTCAAAAAGCTCCCCGGACTTCTGGCTTCACTCCTGACGACTCACAAAAATCATAGTCCATGTCGACACCAATGACACCGCCCGTCAGCAATCGGAGCTGACAAGAGCATACTTCATCCGCCTCTTTGACCTATTCGACAGCAGTGGAAAGTATGCTTTTATTTCGGGTCCAATTCCTACACTGGGTCGTGGAATTGGCCATTTTAGCAGGGTCCTCAGCCTTCATACCTGGCTCCAGTCTACCTGCAATACCCATGACATTGGTTTTATTCACAATTTCAACTCATTCTGGGATCGTTCTTCCATGTTTGCACAAGATGGTCTTCACCCAAACAAGTCAGGTAGTCGCATGCTGGTGGCTAACCTGCAGCGCGCTGTGCTGTCCTCCTCACATAGTTGACTATTTACATCACCTGTTTCCCCTTGCTCTTCTTCTTCCTCTTCTCTGCCCACCATAAACAGCCACGCACCATCTGCTGCCACTAACTCCCCCTTGTGGTCTGATCATAGTGCTGCTATTTGGAGCCGGATCCCTCTAGCGCTACTTTTAAAATCCCTATGGTAATTTTGCAATGGTCCTTTATACTAAACAGACAGCCGACACAGCAATAATAATAATTTAATAAAGATCCAGGCCAGAACCCTACCTCCAGTCTCAACTTAAGTTCTAACCCAGCACAGACTTTTTAAGATGGCTCATCTCAATGTAAGATCCCTCTCTAACAAAACATTTATTTTAAATTATTTTATCTCTTCTACTGATGTAGATTGCATGTTCTTAACTGAATCCTGGTTACGTCCTGGTGATCACAGCCCTTGTCATTTTGTTGATTTGAATACCTGTAACTACTTAGCACTGATTAATTGGAACACACAATTGGTTTGGTGAGCTCATTAAGCCTTGAACTTCATAGACAGGTGCATCCAATCATGAGAAAAGGTATTTAAGGTGGCCAATTGAAAGTTGTTGTTCTCTTTGACTCTCCTCTGAAGAGTGGCAACATGGGGGCCTCAAAACAACTTTCAAATGACCTGAAAAAAAAGATTGTTCTACATTATGGTTTAGGGGAGGCTACAAAAGTTATCGCAGAAATATAAGCTGTCAGTGTCCACTGTGAGGAACATAGTGAGGAAATGGAGGACCACAGGCACAGTTCTTGTTAAGGCCAGAAGTGGCAGGCCACATAAAATATTGGAGAGGCAAAGGCGAAGGATGGTGGAGAACGGTCAAAAACAGCCCACAGACCACCTCCAAAGACCTACAACATCAACTTGCTGCAGATGGTGTCACTGTGCATCGTTTAACAATTCAGCGCACTTTGCACAAGGAGAAGCTGTATGGGAGAGTGATGCGAAAGAAAGCCTTTTCTGCACACACGCCACAAACGGAGTCGCTTGAAGTATGCAAACACACATTTGGACAAGCCAGCTTCATTTTGGAATAAGGTGCTGTGGACTGATGAAACAAAGATTGAGTTATTTGGTCATAACAAGGGGAGTTATGCATGGCGGCAAAAGAACACAACGTTCCAAGAAAAACACTTGCTACCCACAGTAAAATTTGGTGGAGGTTCCATCATGCTGTGGGGTTGTGTGGCCAGTGCCGGTATTGGGAATCTGGTTAAAGTTGAGGGTCGCATGGATTCCACTCAATATCAGCAGATTCTTGAGAATAATGTTGAGGAATCAGTCACAAAGTTGAAGTTACGCCGGGGCTGGATATTTCAACAAGACAACGACCCAAAACACTGCTCAAAATCTACTCTGGCCTTTATGCAGAGGAACAAGTACAATGTTCTGGAATGGCCATCCCAGTCCCCAGACCTGAATATCATTGAACATCTGTGGGGTGATTTGAAGCGGGCTGTCCATGCTCGGCAACCATCAAACCTAACTGAACTGGAGATGTTTTGTAAGGAGGAATGGTCCAAAATACATTCATCCAGAATCCAGACACTCATTACAGGCTATAGGAAGCGTCTAGAGGCTGTTATTTCTGCTAAAGGAGGCTCTACTAAATATTGATGTGATTTTTCTGTTGGGGTGCCCAAATTTATGCACCTGTTGTACATGCTTTGATCTCCTCACGCCTTAATTATTGTAACAATCTGTTCACTTGTCTTTTTCAAAAAACTCTGAAACGACTGCAGACTGTACAGAACTCTTTAACCAGGACTAAGAGGTACGATCACATCACACCTGTTTTAGCCTCTTTGCATTGGCTCCCTGTTAATTAATTAATTATTTTAAGATCTTATTGATTACTTTTAAGGCTCTTCATTGCCTGACTCCAAATTATATTTTAGACCTTTTAATCCCTTATGAACCTTCACATAGTTTGACATCTTCGGGCAGGGGTCTTCTGTCTGTTCCTGAGTCCAGGATGAAAACTAAGGGGGACAGAGCTTTTGCCACCATAGCCCCAAGGCTCTGGAACAACTTGCCTGAAAAAATTAGGTTGTCTGAGTCAGTATGTTCTTTTAAGTCTCTTCTCAAAATGCATTTTTATCGGAAAGCATGTCCTGATTTTACCTGAGCTGTCTGTTTATTTTGTTGTTTTATGTTTTTTATTTATTTAATATTTTATCATTCACTGTGGTATGTTATTTCTCTTGTTGTGAAGCACATCACTTTGTACTTTTTTTTGATAAGTGCTCTATAAATAAAGTTTTATTATTTATTTACTCTATGTTAAGTGCATAGTCATGATATGATACTCACCTGTGAAGACCCACCCTGATCTGTCATTTGTATATGCAAAACAGAAGAGAATATCAAGGCACATAATTTAGTATGAGGGTATCTTTAGCTGACTAGTGATGATTTGATAGCAAGCTAATGTACCAGTGTAATTTGTTAGCTACCTTACCTTTCGAGAAGCAAGAGGAGCTAACCCAACTAAGAAACGTTGATTACCAATGTAACTGACCAGCATGCATATTACAAACTAGAAACAAAAGTATAATGGTAGGTAATATCAGAAAACATACCTTAATCATCAGGTCCCAGCTTTTGCTGAGTCAGGAAGAAGCTCTTTCTCCAGCGCTGGCATAGGTCTGGCTATGTGAGACTAGGAAGAAGCTGGAGATTGGAGGCTGGAGTTTTGTTTAGTTTTTTTTTTTGCTCCGGCGCCAAGGGACAGGCAAGCTCCTTTGATTGGTCAAAAGGGTTCTCTGATCTCTGAACAGTGCCCATACCTGGCTCTACAGGTGCACAAATCACTTTTGTAGTTATTGACCAAAATATCCAAGAAAAAAAATGTATGTGTGAGAAAATATTCTACAGGTGTGCAACTCCCATTGCATGAATTCACATACTAATTTGCGGATGTACAAATTTTGTCCATGACATTTTTTGATATGGGTGTGTGAATGTGCCATATTCACTGCAGCAACTGTAGCAAAAATATGAGTTTATGAGTTTCTTAATTTGTGATTCATAACATAGGATTTGTGCACCTGCAATGACGAATTTAAGGAGATGTAACTGTTCTACAAGTTTCCAACTCCTAAAGCATTTTTCTCTGTGACTTGAAATTTACTGATTCCTATAGCCTTCAGTAGTAACGACTTCATGAGCTTCTTTAATGATAAAATTTTAACTATTAGAGAAAGATTTCATAAAGTCCTGCCTTCAATTGGTGCTGACTTGTCTTCAAACACAGAAACCTTGGAAACAGCTGTAGAGCCTGATGTGTGTTTTGGCTGCTTTGCGCCTGGCGATCTTCTTCAGCTGACTTCGTTTAATTGATCTAAGCATCAACCTGTCTCTTAGACCCCATTCCAACTAGGCTGCTAAAAGACGTTTTACCCTTTGTTAACACCTATTTACTGGATATGATCAATCTGTCTTTATTAACAGGCTATGTACCACAATCCTTTAAGGTAGCTGTAATTAAACCGCTTCTTAAAAAGCCCACTCTTGATCCAGGGGTTTTAGCCAATTATAGACCTATAGCTAACCTTTCCTTTCTCTCTAAGATCCTTGAGAAAGCAGTCACCAATCAGCTGTGTGACTTTCTAAATAACAATAGTTTATTTGAGGATTTTCAGTCAGGATTTAGAGTGCATCATAGCACAGAGACAGCACTGGTGAAAATTACAAATGACCTTTTAATTGCATCAGACAATGGACTTAAAGGAGCCGCACTAAGCTGGTTTAAATCCTATCTATCAGATCGATCTCAGTTTGTACATGTTAATGGTGAGTAATCCGTGCATGCTAAAGTTAGTCACGGAGTTCCACAAGGTTCTGTGCTTGGACTGATTATATTCACCTTATATATCCTTCCTCTAGACAATATTATTAGGAAACACTCCATAAACTTTCATTGTTATGCAGCTGATACCCAATTATATCTATCGATCAAGACAGATGAAACTAACCAGTTAACCAAACTTCAAGCATGCCTTAAGGACACCTTTGGACGCAGACAAAATCTCCACATTTAAGAGTAGGCTTAAGACTTTCCTCTTTGATAAAGCTTATAATTAGGGCTGGCTTGGGTGAGTCCTGAACCATCCCTTAGTTATGTTGCTATAGGCCTAGACTGCCGGGAGACTTCCCATGATGGAACTCTTTCCTCTCTCCTTCTCTCCCTCTCCATCTGTATGTGTTTTTATCCCATTACTGCATGTTACTAACTCTCCCGCAGTTCTGTGCTTTCTCGTTTCTCTCCTCTCTCCTTCTGTCGCTTTCAGCAGGTATTTCTGCCTCTGGAGCTGCAAAGACTGGATCTGAGGTTGTGGGCCACCTGCTGCCCCCGTGTTCCTGCTCGACAACTGCTACTACAGTTGTTGTTATTGGCTCTGTTACTAATACTGACATTTTTCCTATAGCTGTCATTCCTATAATTATTAATTTATTAACATTAACACTACAATTACTATTCTACAATAAAAAAAATATTCTAGGTGGTATTTGCATTGTTGTCCCTCTTCCTTTAAAAATGGTGACTGCAAAAGAAGATGGCAGCATACCATATCACTGGAGAAGAGGCTGAGTCCATCTAACAGGGTGTTGTAGCAGCGTCCATGGCCTAGTCCTGGTCTTTTTCTTTTATGAAAATCAATTGACTGCATTTGACTTCTTTGGACTTGCCTGTAGAGAACATATTCTGTTGTTGGGAATGGTGATGTATGTGTAAAAGCAATACAATTTCTATTGAACTTCCTTGGGTTAGCTGTGTCACTCTGATTGCTTTGATTATTCATGTATATTCTGTTGGTGGGTTCAGATTCAAGAGAAGTGGTTTCATGACAAAAATAGCAAACATTAACATTGTCAGAAGAACCTCCGGCTGGCACCCCAAACAAATATATGAGCAATCCGCTACAGTGTCATTGACAGTAGCCCAGCAGTAACTGACTGGACTGTATTTGCAGGATTGACAAACCAAAGGCCTTATCCCTGCTGCTGCATACTGCTGACATCAGCCACCCTGCCAAACGCTGGGACCTCCATCACCGCTGGACCACATCCCTGCTGGAGGAGTTCTTCAGACAGGTAGTCAGCAAACAAATTGTCACCTACTTCCTGCTTTACTGGCCTGGTGGCATGTTAGTAAAGGTAAATTAGTGGGTTAGCAAGCTAACTCTGTTTGGACGATACTCAGGCTTCCTATTATCAAAACACTTTCTCACTGTTAATCAGAGTGCTGACTTTAACTTATGCTATTGGGTAACTTGCTCTGCACCGAGGATTAGATCAAAACATGTAAGCTGACCAATCAATTCACAGGAAAAACTTATCATTATTTCTACAGGATTCTGGTATCACCAAGAGTACCATTTACAAGTCAAGTGACAAGTAATAATGAGCACAGAATGGCAGTTTGCACATCAGTTTAATCATTTTGTTTTTTATAATGAATATTGCAGAAGTATAAGAAGCATTTCTACCACAACCAGATGTCCACTCTGGGTGTAAAAACAAGGCTTCAGACATCAGTTACAGAATTAAGAGTACACATAATAACATTTACAAATGCATATTAATGGTACTGGATGTCTTTGAGAAATATGTATTTCATATGCAAAACTGGCCTAATTTGCAGTCTCCGCTGTCTGCTAATTGGGGCAGTCTTTGGTAGACCTCATCCAATCATGTTTTGTTCTGTTGTTCAGTGATGTAAAGATAACTAAGCATTACATTTATTTTGTTGTAAGCTTATGGTATCCAAAAAAACACAGGTCACTAAGAAATCAGATGACTTTTTGATATTTAAAAAAGCAACAAAAAAAGTAAAACAAGATAATGAAATTATGTGTAAGTAAACCTGCCCAAGTGAACCTGTACTGACAGTACCTTCTGATGTTGAATTTATTTTCAGGGTGATAAAGAAGCAAAGCTAGGTCTACCTTTCTCCCCTCTCTGTGATCGCAAATCAACTATGGTGGCCCAGTCCCAGATTGGTAAGGTTCACAAATACAACTAATGCTGCTCAGTATGGGATTCACTTCAGTATATTCAACACCACAAATCCAGTTAGCTTATATTTCGTCCTCACTAGTACATTTATGAAAGCAGTTTTACATGTCCAACAGATTCTCCTGGTAATGTATAGCCACTGTACAGTTGAGATTTCCAGATCACAGTTCTGTGTTGCAGAAAAAATTGTTTTTCTGTGTCTCTTGGGAATTGATCCTGCATTTTGTTCCTTTTTGTGGATTCAGTGATGTGACCATAACAATCATGCAACCTAAACCCGATTGAAACGTGGCCTATATAGATTCATTCATTTATTCAGTTATTATGTTTATAGGGTAGACAATCATCCTGCTGAAACTGAGGATTTGTCTTAAGTCACCCGAGGTGAGGTGGAGTGGTACAACCTGCTCAGGACTTCCAGAGAATCAATCCAGGGATTAAACCTGATCACCTTTGAGTCATGATCTGAATCTGCACTATTTATTTAGGATTTGAATGCTCTTGAATGCAGCAGAGTGGAGGAAGGAAAAGCACCTGAGTGAACCTGAGTGAAATACAAACTGAAAAGCTTCGCTGCCTGTGGTGATTGCCTGGAGATCACTGTTGTCAAGTGGTGAAAAAAATCACGTGGCTTTTATACATCTTAACATTAGGAGCAACGCTGAGCATGTCTGGATTTGTAACAAAAGGGAAGCTTTTTATTCAAATATGATCAAATATACTAAAACAGGGGAATTAAGAAATAAAATAATGTATGTGTAATGTTTGAATTTAAAATGGTTCAAGTTCTGTATTGCTCCAACCAATAATTCATGATTAATATAGTAATGTAATAATTATTAAAACATCTAAAAGGCAATGGAATACATGTTTAACATTCTTAGGTTAATGTAGCCTGTTTACTCACACCAAATCACAATTAATTGTTTACATCCCTGAAATGAAAACACAAACGCTGGAATGATGGTACATGTTTGTGGGATCAACGAGAAACACTAGTTACTCAATTATTTGACTGAAACTGTCTCAGATGGTTTTGCTCTCATATAGACATCTAATGATGTCTGGCATGGTTAATGTTTCTTGCAGGATTCATTGACTTCATCGTGGAGCCAACATTTACCGTGTTGACGGAAATGATCGAGAAGATTGTGACACCGCTTATTGAGGAGGCATCTCGCTCTGGATTGGCTGGCTTCAGACGCTCTAGGTGACACACACAAGACCCTCATGTCCTGTGTGACACTCCAGATACTCATGTTGTTAGATAATATTAACATTATCCTGAAAAAAGAGACAAATCCCTCCTGACACATCTGATATCTCAGATGTTTCTATCATGATGTTGCCTAAGACTCAATCACACAGTCACTTTGTCATTTTTCTCAGGTATATTATGGAACTGTACTGTTGGTCAAAACGGCATACCTGCAAGATCTGTCATGTCATATTATCATGCCCTGCCACTCTAAACCTTAACAATAAAGTTATTTTCCTGCATGGAAAGTCAGCCTGGACATAGTTAGTCATCAATAATCAAGAATTAAGTACAATAAAATGCAAGGTACACACCTATCATATCATTTATTTCAGTTATCTTAGCTGATTATAGCTCCTCTCAGGACTGTGTGAGCGTATACAGTTTTTGACATGATCCTCACTCTACTGTTCATTGTTTGTGTGGGACCAATTACACCTTTAACATTCTTAATGGTACATTGAGTTTGGCTTGACTAACACAGTATATTACTTCATACTGTATTAGTTTATAGCATGGAGCATGGAACTGCATCATATAAAAATACTTGTAGATTGCTTTAACATTAATGTAGTCTTAACAGTTTTTTCCTGACTGACCTTTTTCATCCCAGCATTTACAATCCTGACACATGTGCTAGAGTTTAAAATTATAAAGGAATCTGTGGAATTTCTATGACACAAAAAACATGTAAAGTATCCATGTATAATTTCAGTGTGGGGCCATTCAGCTGTGAACAACATGACTGGCTCTTTACAAGGAATCAGCTGTCATTACTTTGATCAAATTTGTGAATTACAGATTAAGATGACATAGACAATTAAGTCTTTATGATTAAACAATTTAAAAATGTAAATGTATGTACTGTACAGTACAAATGATGAGCCAGTAAATTAATACTTCCACCGCTGTTGATGGAACAATATGGTTTATGATCAGAGCCCTTTAAATAATCGCAGCACAACAGGACATATATAAAATCAAGTGAAATAAACTGTCCATTGACATCTGCTACATTGTCGTTTTAATACTATCTCTAGGAGTTATCAAAAGCCAGAAAATGTCAAATATTGCATAGTTTCAAATGATTAATAAAAAGGTATATATAATATATTGCATATAATTGAATAATATAAACATTTATATAACTGTATTACATGAATCAATATATGTTAAATCCCCATCACAATGCTCTACATTTCACTTTTAGGAAATTCAGAAAGAATGAAGGATGAGTGCCTTTATCAGGTTTGATAGCAGGGAGGGGGAGAAAGAGGAGACTCCTCATTTCAGGAATTCATGTGAGTCTCTAACTCCCTTTGAAAAGTAAACACAGCCTTCATTTTGTGATCAGGTGGTGCCTTGAAGACTCTTGAAGAAAAATGTACTCCTCAGATCTGGTTTGTTACAACATGACACCTTTATAGCCTGTTCTTAGAAGTTCCAGAAACAAAATGGAAGTTAGTCCTAATTTTAAAGTATATGACCACCAAAACCACGAGCCCTCATTTATCAACATAGCATCAAAGGAAAAAGAAAATCACTTCTACATAAAACGGTTACAATGTGCATATGTATGAGAAAGGAATCAGCTCAGTGCAAAAGGTGGAGAGCATGGAGAGCCTTTTCTGTCTGTTATGGACCAGCGTAGAGACCTATGCAGTGTAATCCAGGCCCTTCATAATGCATCAAGAAATGCAATATTTATCAATTTGTATAGATTCATGTCTAAAACCAATGCAATCTTAATTTCAACTCTATGTTACTGTCATGCTTAAATGTATTTGTTTCTAAATAAATACCACCTTAAGAAAACCAGTACCTTAAGCCACTATAACGTTATCAAATGAATACATTTTAGGCATATTTAAACAAAAATATTACAGCTGCATTATTGTTTTTTTTTTTTTTTGGCCACTCAGCTGAACAACCTAAAAACAATATTTACTAGGGGTGTCACGATTCTCCAAATCCATGATTCAATTCGATTTTCAATTTAAACATTTTCTTTAAGCACTGGCGGCTCTGCAAGTCTTGATTTGTAAAGATCAACAGATCATTGGTTTTATGCCCTGACAACTGTCACTTACATTTTCAAATTCTTCTTTAGAAAGAGAGGCTACATAATATCAAGTGTGATATAACCACCATATTTTGGGGGGAATGAACCACACTAAGGCCATATTTAAATCATTTATTTAAAATGTAATAACAATAACTTATTTCACCAGTCAGCTGGGAACAAACTGTTACACACAAAATGAAGAGTCACTAGATGGCAGCTAGAATTTCTGATCCTGGTGGCTATCTTTTCAGAGCTGCCTGTGTCAGGGACGTTCTTTTTGTGTGTTGCCTGAGGTGGCGTATTGTACCCGCGTGTAGCATAGCCTACAAACCGTAGTTTTTCTAACAACGTCGTGTTCGTTGTTGACAGACAGAACTCACAAAGGCAAAATGTTGCCACACCGGTGACTTCAGGGAAGCAGCATGATTTTCCAGTTCTGTTGTTTCTCCATCATCTCCGACTCCGGCAGTGGCTTTTGATTGATTTCGAAGCTCATTTCGATAGATTTTCGATTTAGAATCGAAAACGTGACACCCCTAATATTTACATACTATCACCTTTTAAAGGTGTTATGGTGAATGAGTTATCAGTCAACACAGAGCAACAGTATCATTCATAAAAAATATGTGTTAGTGCAGCTTTCAAGAAAAGAAAATAATATTGAAGCATTTTTCCTTTTTGTTTATGTGGTATATTAATCCCTTCTCCATTTGGTGCGTGTAATTTCATTAACAGCATGGTCATATTATTTTATCAGAAAAAAAAAAATAAGTGTAATATGAAATGTGTTGCTGACAAGAGACACCAGCTCTGCAGAGCTTTTTAGCCTCTTTTAGCTTATTACTGACTTTGGTTTTATAGCCCAAACACTATATGGTTGAGTGTGTGAAGATTCATATCAAGAATTATCTACTCTAGTGGATATCCATTCCCTAACCAATAAACAGCATGATAGTGGTAACTGCAGCCAAAGGACCACCACAGCACTCAGTTCCTTATGCTGTCACATCTTTGATCTCCACACAGTTACGTGTGTATGTGTAAAACTGAATGTTTGTGTGTGTATGTTTTTGTGTTGTGCACATGCATGTCTACACTGTCCACAGTGTCAACAGTATTAGTGGCAGCGACGGAAAGCATTCCAGTGTGAAGAGTACAGGCTCAGAGGGCAGCTGCTCTTTGACCACAGTGGACTTCAAGAACTTCAAGGTCACATGGAACCAAGACATTCGTCACAACAGGGAGACATGGAAGGCCCAGGCAGCCAAAGGTAGCCACACTGACCTCTTAATATCTCTCACTCAAATAAGTCAATCTTTACAAGGCTGTTGGTAGTGTTGGTTGTTTTCCCAAGGCTTTGGGCAGGTATAGGCATGTTCATGGGCTGTGTAGCATTAACACCACTTAATAAAAGCAGCACCAAAAATATGTAACAATAATTAATGAGCCTCAAAGGAGCTCATCAAAATTATGCATCGTGGACACATGAATTGATATAAAAGATGACGTAGAGTGATTGCACTCAACTTTGGCTATCAGAAATAATATATTTTTATACTAAATAACAGAATTCAACTTGTATTAAATTAATCTCAGGACACCATCATTAGAAAAGGGAAAACGAGCCAATGAATTAATTCAGTCTCAATTCTGGAGGTTGCTACTAAGTTCTTGACTCGTGTACAGTGACCGTAATATGTCGTACACGCAAACCACGTAATCAACTTCTTTATAAATGAAAGGTTTATCAAACAACTAACTACACACACAACTAACAACTACTGAACATATAAATGAGTGAATAAATGCAATATG
Organism: Siniperca chuatsi; assembly: GCF_020085105.1. Lineage (NCBI taxonomy): Eukaryota > Metazoa > Chordata > Actinopteri > Centrarchiformes > Sinipercidae > Siniperca > Siniperca chuatsi. Next base: position 213,030 of record NC_058060.1, on the reverse strand, counting down.
AATAGAGCGATGAAAAATTTTGAAATGTATGAGGACCACTATATACCAATAGCAATTTAATATAATTTCTGTAGTAATGGGAGATCCTACTTATGACCTAATGCTTCTAAATCACTCTTAATAATCTATAGCATCAACCCAAATATCGCAGGAAAAGTAAAGTTTCACCTGGTGTTTCAGATGGCCAGGGGACAAGCTGCTCTGGTGGGGAGGAGGGAGACGCGGTGTTGATCCTCATGTGGAGCTCTCTGGAGCTGTTGGACATCCTTGGGGGCACTCAGTCCCACGTGGAAACTTGGTTTGAGTCGGCTGTCTCTGTCTCAGCAGGCAGCAAGACGATAACATCTTCGCACACCCCCATCTGGGTGTGCTGGAGATGCGCTGGCAGCGTTTGCCAGAGTTTGGCAGAGTTTGACACAGTTCTGAATTTTCTAACTTTTGTAATGTAAGAAACGCAGACGTCGAGCAGCCAGACTGAAGCAGGTTTCTTGTAGAAGGTTTCTTTCTCTCAAAGTTGGCTAGATGCCGGCCTTTAGCATGTTCGGTGCGGATCGGGGATTCCTGCCCGCATAAGCAAAGGGTCAAAAGCAGAGTGTTCAACCCAAAAGAGCAGAACCAGCAAAAAGGAGAGAACGAGGTCTTTGGGCTTCTTCTTGTTTTACAGTCTTCTGTTGAAGGGCGGCGGTGTCCGATGTTGAAGACAGTATTACACAGGCTCATAGATGGCAATCATATACCACATCTGTTATTCAGAATCCCAATCAGAAATACTTAATTGATCCCCGAGGGGAAACTCTTTTGTTACAGCAGCACTTACGTCAGTGCACACAGGAATAGACGTACTAGCAAAAAATATAATACACTATAATAAAGGTCAGAAAATAAATTAAGTACCAAGTGGGTATAAGTATAAAATAAGTGTGAAGTACCAAGTAGGTTTACCAGCTGATGATAATAATACGGTATAAGGTAATAGTGCATGAACTGCCAAGTTAAGTGTAGCTTATTAAGGTTATAATGAGACAGAGGATATTGCACAGCAGTAATAGAGGTATGAATAATATCAATATCAATAAATAGGGAATTATAAACTAAAATATTGCACAGGAGTATTGCACAGAATATTGTACAATTATGTCAAGTATCGCAGAGATGTAATGATCAATGTCCAGTTTAATGACTCTAAGTGTAGTCATACAGACTACACTTAGAGGGAGGAGTTAAAGAGTTTGATGGCCACAGGCAGGAATGACTTCCTGTGGTGCTCTGTGGTACTTTTTGGGGGAATGAGTCTTCCGCTGAAGGTACTCCTTTGTTTGACCAGCACGCCATGGAGTGGGCGGGAGACACTGTCCAAGATGGCATGTAGTTTGGCCAGCATCCTCCTCTCTGACACCACTGCCAGAGAGTCCAGCTCCACCCCCACAATGTCACTGGCCTTACGGATCAGTTTGTTGAGTCTGTTAGCGTCCACTACCCTCAACCTGCTGCAACAGCATACAGGATAGCACTGGCCACCACAGACTCATAAAACAACTTCAGCATTGTCCGGCAGATGTTGAAGGACCTTAGCCTCCTCAGAACATAGAGGCTCTGGCCCTTCCTGTAAACAGCTTGAGTGTTCTTAGCCCAGTCCAGTTTATTGTCCATGTGTACTCCCAGGTACTTGTAATCCTCTATCATGTCCACACTGACCCCCTGGATGGAAACCGGGGTCACTGATGCCTTGGCCCTTCGTAGATCCACAACCAGCTCCTTAGAGTTTGTCACATTGAGCTGCAGATGGTTCTGCTCACACCATGAGACAAAGTTCCCCACCACAGCCCTGTACTCAGACTCCTCACCACCGCTGATACATCCCACCACAGCAGAGTCATCAGAAAACTTCTGAAGGTGGCAGGACTCTGTGTGGTAGCTGAAGTCCGTGGTGTAGATGGTGAAGAGGAAGGGAGAGAGGGCAGTCCCCTGAGGGGCCCCAGTGTTGCTGACCACACTGTCCGACACATAGTGCTGCAGGCGCACATGCTGTGGTCTGCCAGTCAGGTAGTCAACAATCCAGGACACGAGGGGGGCATCCACCTGCATCGCTGCCAGCTTCTCACCCAGCAGGGCTGGCCGGATGATGTTGAAAGCACTGGAGAAGTCAAAAAACACGATCCTCACCGTGCTTGCCGGCTTGTCCAGGTGGGTGTGGATGCGGTTCAGCAGGAAGATGATGGCATCCTCAACTCCCAGCCGGGGCTGGTAGGCAAACTGAAGGGGGTATAGGAGGGGTCTGACGATGGGCCGCAGCTGTTCCGGCACCAGTCTCTCCAGGGTCTTCATTATGTGGGAGGTCAGTGCCACCGGTCTGTAGTCCTTGGAGCCACTGGGACGTGGCGTCTTCAGCACAGGAACGAGGCAAGATGTCTTCCATAGAACAGGGACCCTTTGGAGACTCAGGCTCAGGTTGAAGACATGTTGAAGGACTCCATATAGCTGGGGGGCACAGGCTGGATTGCCCTCACCTCCTCCCTATTACCTGGATGCCTTTGATGTCCTTTGTTACACACTGTTTGTTATTTGGATAACAATGGACCATCATAGTTGGGACATTGCAGTCCACACAGAAGTTAATGTAGCCAGTGAGGCACTCAGTGAGCCCATCAATGTCCTCTCCATGAGGCTCACAGAGTACATCCCAGTTTGTCACCTCAAAACATTCCTGCAGTGTCTCATAGGCATCCTCTGACCATCTCCTCACTGTCCTTGTGCTCGCAGGCTGCCTTTTAACCAGAGGCACATAGCAGGGTTTGAGGTGAACCAGGTTGTGGTCTGACGTTCCCAGGGGGGGAAGGGGGGAAGAGCTGTATGCGTCCTTAACGTTAGCATACAGCAGGTTCAAGTGTCCTTTCTTCTCTAGTAGGACAATTCACATACTGGGTGAAATTAGTCAGTGTTGTTGAAACACTGACATGGTTGAAGTCACCCGAGATTAATATGAGTGTACTCGGGTGTTGAGTCTGGAGTTGTGCTATGGCGGTGTGAATGGCGTTGCATGCTGATGCCGGGTTAGCAGATGGGAGGATGTAAACAGCCACAACAATGGCATGTGAAAATTCACATGGCAGATAATATGGCCGGAGTCCCACAGGTAACAGTTCAATGCCCGGGCTACAGATACTCTGCTTGATAGTAACGTGACCAGGGTTACACCATCCTTTGCCTTTGCCACCCGCCGCCTTTCCACTTATCACTCCCTGTCGGCCTGAACAGTCTGAAAGCCGTCGATGGAAACGTTATGATCCGGGATATCCTGGTGTAGCCATGTCTCTGAGAAGCACATCAAACTACACTCACGGAACTCCGTCTGACTCCGGGCTAACGCCGTTAGCTCGTACATTTTATTCGCCAGCGATCTCACGTTGCCCATTACGAGAGAAGGCAGACACGGCTTAAATCTCTTTTTCTTAAGTCTCTTTTGTCTGGACCCCTCTCCCCTCACTGCTTCGTTCCACTTCTGCATCCTTGGTGTGTCCTCCTCCAGATCTCAGTTGGGACATTGGTTGTCCTGGGTGCCATGCCGCTCGGCTTCAGTGCGATCAGCTGTTCCCTGGTGTAAACAATGCGGCCAAACAGCTGATCTGCAGCAGTGCCCTGACTGAGTAGCAGGAGAAGAAGTTCCACGGTAAAAAAAAGTACTAAAACACTTTCTACTCTCATCTTCGTAAAGAGTGTAGTTTAAATTATACTTACACACAAGTTACTCAAGTTTGGAAGAAAAAGGAAAGCTAAAAGTTGGAAAAAGTAAGACGACTAGACGGAGCTACGGCAACAGGCGGCATGCACGTTGGCACATGGCGCATGCGCACTACAATTGAACACAGGCCTGCGTCTGCATTCATTAAAAGGTCATTAGTGACTTTGAGAAGGGCTGTCTCAGTGCTGTGGGGCTGACGAAAGCCAGATTGGAACTTTTCAAAGGTATTATTGTTTTCCACAGCAGCAAGATGCTGCTTAGATACAAGTTTTTCGAGTATCTTCGAAATAAAAGGCAATTTGGAGATTGGACGATAGTTGTCCAGGAGGGTGGGATCTAGCCCAGGTTTTTTAGGACTGGCTGGACACAAGCAGTTTTAAAGTAATCTGGGACGCAGCCAGTAGACAGCAAGCTGTTAAAATAATTAGCAAAAGGGGTGCAATACATTCCATAACTTCCAATAAAAACCTAGTTGGGATTTTGTCCAGAGGGCTGGCGGATACTTCATAAGAGACATGATGTCTGTGAGTTCAGGCAGAGTAACAGCAGAAAAATTGCTCAAAGAATCCCTGAGCGGTTGATCCACATCTAAAAAGGCAGGGTTGGGGGAGATATCAGATCTTATTAACTCCACCTTTCCAGCAAAGTGCAAAAGAAACTTTTCACAATCAGCATCACAATCAGTAGGGGCACAAGGAGAGGCTGGGTTAACTAACTGATCCACAGTCTTAAATAGGAATCTGGGGTTGTGCTGATGGGCAGAAATAAGTGCAGAGAAATGACATGTTCTTGCATCTTTCACCATCCTATTATAAAGGAGTATAACTCTTTCATGGCCACAAAGTGGACCTGGAGACCTGATTTCTTCTATCTGCGTTCTGCTCTTCTGCATTTTCTTTTACAGCTTCAAATACTGTCATTTAACCATGGCTGTTTTCTAGTCTTTGAGTTTGGTCTATTTTTCAGAGGAGCTATGAGATCTAAGGTTGAAGAACACAGGTAGTTAAAAGAATCAACCAAATCATTGGTGTTGGAGGAATCAGGAAACACATTGCCTGGAGAATTGAACAGTGTACAGAATTTTGAGGCACTATGCTCATTAAGGATGCGTGTGTACTCAGAGCAGGATAATTCAGTACTAGCAGCCTGTAATTTACAGTTCAAAACAATGCATAGGTGATCAGATACAAACATGTCCCTGATTTCCACAGATGGAGTTTTCAGGCCCAGACTAAAGACTAGGTCTAAGGTGTGGCCATGGGAATGAGTTTGGCCAGACACATGTTGAAAGTTTAAAGAGTTAGTGATATTTAAAAAATCAGCAGCAAGGGCATTAGAAGAGTCATCAACATGAATATTAAAATCACCACAAAGAACAGTTCTATCATAATTTAAAACAAGACTGGATAAAAACCCCGGGAGTTCCAAGAAGAAGGAGCCAGCTGGTTTAGGGGGGCAATAAATAATAGCAAATATGACCGGGAGTGAGCCACCAAGTTTAAACATGAGCACTTCAAAAGGAGGAAAAATCATTGCAAGCTTTGAGGTAACACTTTAAATGCTCCCTATAGACAGTAACAGGGCCACCACCATGACCACAGTCCCTATGGCTAAAACAGTCATAATCTGGAGGGCACAATTCAGCAAGCTGACTGTGATCACCAGGACGTAACCAGGATTCAGTTAAGAACATGCAATCTACATCAGTAGAAGAGATAAAATAATTTAAAATAAATGTTTTGTTAGAGAGGGATCTTACATTGAGATGAGCCATCTTAAAAAGTCTGTGCTGGGTTAGAACTTAAGTTGAGACTGGAGGTAGGGTTCTGGCCTGGATCTTTATTAAATTATTATTATTGCTGTGTCGGCTGTCTGTTTAGTATAAAGGACCATTGCAAAATTACCATAGGGATTTTAAAAGTAGCGCTAGAGGGATCCGGCTCCAAATAGCAGCACTATGATCAGACCACAAGGGGGAGTTAGTGGCAGCAGATGGTGCGTGGCTGTTTATGGTGGGCAGAGAAGAGGAAGAAGAAGAGCAAGGGGAAACAGGTGATGTAAATAGTCAACTATGTGAGGAGGACAGCACAGCGCGCTGCAGGTTAGCCACCAGCATGCGACTACCTGACTTGTTTGGGTGAAGACCATCTTGTGCAAACATGGAAGAACGATCCCAGAATGAGTTGAAATTGTGAATAAAACCAATGTCATGGGTATTGCAGGTAGACTGGAGCCAGGTATGAAGGCTGAGGACCCTGCTAAAATGGCCAATTCCACGACCCAGTGTAGGAATTGGACCCGAAATGAAAGCATGCTTTCCGGTGCTGTTGAGCAGGTCAAAGAGGTGGATGAAGTCTGCTTTCGTCAGCTCCGATTTCTGATGGGCGGTGTCATAGGTGCCAACCAATGATTTTCGTGATAGTCGTCAGGACTGCAGCCAGAAATCCAGAGAGCTTTTCGAGGATGTCGGGGGTCGTAGCTCCAGGAAAGCAATGTGTGACCGCATTAACGAAGTGGATATTCCTTACTATGGAATCTCCAACTATCAGCGTAGTTGGGGAGATGAGAGGAGCCAGAGTCGGTGATTGTGGAGACCGCCGAGTTCCATCAGCTGTCCCTGGGATAGTTGTGGCCGCGGACTGCTGTGGTGAGGGGGCCTTCTTAGCAGAGGTGTTCTCTGCCATTTCTGGACGAATGAGACCTCCTGAGCTTCTCCTGATCACGACCTCTTTCAGTAACTTGCAGCGAGAGGAGGAGGAAGACTTGACCACTGGAAAAAGGGAGCGTCCCTCCAGTGGAGGAAAGTCCTGCGTATCCAGGATGTCAAACCTGCTGCCAGTGGGAAGTCCTGATATGAAGGTGGAGGACGCGGGCGCTTTGCACCATGTCTGTCCTTACAGGTTACAGTCCACTGCTCCAGTTGACGTGGAGTTGAACTCACCAGAGCCTTCTCACCACCCCAGCTGACGAGTGACCATGCATCCACTGGGGCTCGGCAAGGAGTAGAAATGGCAATTGCTTTGGGCTTTGCACCCATGAGGAGCCATGGATCTTTAAGCTTAGCTGAAACGGCTTCATGCTCCGGGGTGCCAGTGATGATGGAGCCGAGCCACGGAAGAGTGGGATCATTGCCCAGTTCTGGAGTGGAGCACTTAGAGGAGTGAGAGGGGATGGTTGTATTCCGGTTGCCGCAGCCAGAGGAGCTGAGGACTGCAAGGTGTCTTGCCTGGGCTGAGGCGACAGTGGAGAACTCCAGGATGAGCTTGTCTTTTTCTCTGAGCTTGGCTTCCAGACAGGCGATACTTTTCTTCAGCTTTGTGACGGTAAGGTGACAAGATCCACACTCAGCCATCAGGCTTGCAGTTAGTCTGTGAGAGTGCTTCAAAGCTTAAAATCCACAATAAAGTATATAAAAGTGCTAAAAGCTTAAAATCCTTAGTAAGAGCGACTGGTTAGCCTAGCCGCCCGGCTAATAACAAACCTGGCTAAGCTAGCAGCAGTGGAGGCAGTCAAGTAAACCACGTTGAGTTGTAGCCAGCTTAAAATCACTTAAGATCCATACATCCGATGACTGAAAACTTTTACCAAGTTAAAACATATAGGTAAAACAATGGCCAGGAAACCAGTGTAACATAGAAAACTTGGCTTAAAAACTTGATAAAATGTCAATTTATGATGGTTCAAGACGAGGCTTCTAGCGAAGCTTCTGCAGAGTACACAGGTCGAGGGTATGTTGTAGTTTAAGGTTTTGTCACTTCCTGTTTTATTTTGTAGTGTGTTCCTCTCCTTGTGTGTCTTGTGGTTTTACTTCCTGTCTTTGTTTTCTTTCCCTCCAGTTTTAATTGTTGGCCCTTCCTTGATTGTTTGCACCTGTGTCTCGTTATCGCACCTCCCTTAGGGTATTTAATCCAGGTCTTTTCTTTTGTTTAGTGTTGGATCATTGTTGTACACATGGTGTTGTTCCTTGCTGAGCCCTTGTCTGTGAGTTTATCTTGGATTCTTTGTTCTCCTGTGGACCATTTTTGGATTTTTGGATTTTGGATTTTGGATTTTGTCTGCTCGTTACCTGTCTGCTCACCTCTGCCTGTTGTTGCCTGCATTCCACCCAATAATAAACACGGTAGTCATCCGGCTATTTCACCCTGAGAGCGCTTCTTTGTCATCTGCTTTTGGGTCCACATACTTCTCTATTTAGCACCTCGCCTTACGACAGAATGATCCGAACCAAACATGGACCCAGCAGGTAAAGACCCGGAGGTAGCACCCTACCACTTAGCACTGGCTAACAGAGAGGTTCTGCTAGGCCAGCACGAACAATTACTCCAGACTCTGACAGACAGCAGAAAGGCCATGGTTTCCCAAATCGCACAGCTAACCCAGCAGGTCTCCCGACTCACCACCCAGCTCTCAACAGCCGGCACCACCTCGCCTACAGATTCCGGTCACTCTCCACCACTCCCTGCTGGATGGCGGCAGCCATCGCTCCCGGTCTCGGCTGGATGGCTCCAGCCATTCCTCCCTGTCTCTGCTGGATGGCAGCAGCCATCACTCCCTGTCGCCGCCGCTGGATCGCAGCCGCACCCTGTCCTCGCCTCCGCCGCTGGATCGCAGCCGCACCCTGTCGCCGCTGGCTCGCAGCCGCACCCTGTCGACGCTGCCGCTGGATATCAGCCGCACCCTGGACTCTCCGCCGGACCTCAGCAGCCCCCTGGACCCCCTGCTGGATCGCAGTCGACTTCTTTCCCGGCTGGATCGCAGCAGTTCCCTGAACTATCTGCTGGATCGCAGCCGACTCGTTTCCCGGCTGGATCGCAGCAGTTCCCTGAACTCTCTGCTGGATCGCAGCCGACTCGTTTCCCGGCTGGATCGCAGCAGCTCCTTACTCCCAGGCCTGAGGTTCCGAAGACAGCGCCATGTCCGGAGGTCCAGTCGCCAGTGCCATGCCCTGCTGCCACGCTGGTTCCAGTCCCTGCTGGGTCGCAGCAGCCCCTTGCTCCAGTCCCTGCTGGGTCGCAGCAGCCCCTTGCTCCAGTCCCTGCTGGGTCGCAGCAGCCCCTTGCTCCAGAGCCGGCTCCATGTCCAGCCGCCTTGCTACCGGCTCCAGGCCCAACCGCCTCGCCGCCCTGCCTTGGTGTCCCGCCGTTGCCGACTCCCAGCTCTGCCGCCTCGCCGCCCTGTCTTGATGTCCCGCCGTCGCCGGCTCCACGCCCTGGTATCCAGTCGCCGGCTCCCCGTCCTGACGTCTCGTTGCCGGTTCCCGGCCCCGCTGTGCCGCCGTTGGTCCCTGGGTGGAAGGGCAGGCCTCCCGGAAGGTTCAGCGTCCGCCGCCGGCCTCCAGAGACTCTCGGGCTTTGCTGCCGACCTCCCGGAAGGTTCAGCGTCCGCCGGCGGTCTCCAGAGATTCTCGGTCTTCGCCGCCGGCCTCCAGAAGGGTTCAGCGTCCGCCGCCGGCCTCCAGAAGGGTTCCGTCTTCGCCGCCGGCCTCCAGTGACTCTCCGTGTTCGCCGCCGGCCTCCAGTGACTCTCCGTGTTCGCCGCCGGCCTCCAGAAGGGCTCTGCCTTCGCCGCCGGCCTCCAGTAGGGCTCTGCCTTCACTATCGGCCTCCTGTGACTCTCAGTGTTCTCCGCCGGTCTTCTGTCTGGTCTTCGGATGGTGTCAGTCTCCATCACGGACCTCCGGAGATCAGCTCTGAGGTCCCCAGCTCCGCACCTGTCCAGCCCCCGGGCCGTCCGCCCGAGGTCCCCAGCTCTGCACCTATCCAGCCCCCGGGCCGTCCGCCCGAGGTCCCCAGCTCTGCACCTGTCCAGCCCCGGGCCATCCGCCCCAAGTCTCCCACCTGGCCCTGTGAGTTTATCTTGGATTCTTTGTTCTCCTGTGGACCATTTTTGGATTTTTGGATTTTGGATTTTGGATTTTGTCTGCTCATTACCTGTCTGCTCACCTCTGCCTGTTCTTGCCTGCATTCCACCCAACAATAAACACGGTAGTCATCCGGCTACTTCACCCTGAGACCGCTTCTTTGTCATCTGCTTTTGGGTCCACATACTTCTCTATTTAGCACCTCGCCTTACGACAGGATGAGGCTGTAACCCACCTCAGAATGTTACATGACAAAGGCTTGATGTTCTTCTTTCCAGGATAGTTTACCTTTATCAGCTCTATTTTGGAATGTTTAATCAACAGGGCATTTTGTTCAGGCACTTAACATTTGTATTTATTTCTCAATTTCTGAACAAAAAGCTTCATCATGCTTTTGACTTTTACCTGTGTCCATTCCAGGTAGAGTACTAGACTATTTTTTTTTAAATATTACCAATGTAAAATTGCACTCGGAAGAAGAAGGAGTAGGCCAGTTAACTGGGGTTGAAGCCAACAGAGACCGTTTAGAGCTTTTGATCTAGACCTGGTCAAATATGGCCTAGATGTGAAAAAAACAGTGAAATCTCCCTTTTTGTTTGGCATTTTCACAAATAGAATGAAGAAAACTAATAATATTAATAATAATATATTAACTAGATTTATAGTCTGATTTGTGTTATGCCATGCTCATTTTTTGCCCTTGTAGCACCCCCTAGCGGTTGATTTGAAGGAAACTTTCAGGGCATGTTTCAAGTCCTTATGTGGACATATCCTGTAAGGTTTGTGATGATTGGTCAAACAATTTCTGATTTATAGTGTGATTTGTGTTATGCCACGCATATTTTTTGGCCTTGTAGCGCCCCCTAGTGGTTGATTTGAAGGAAACTTTCAGGGCATGTTTCAAGTCTTTATGTGGATATATCCTGTAAGAATTGTGATGACAACAAGCTTTATACAACTTTCAGTAAGCTTCATCCAATGATGATCCACCGAATATTTGGTAGCAATCGGACCTACAGTTTAGGAGGAGATGTCAAAAATGTGTTTTTCAAAAAATTCAAAATGGCGGAAAATCTAGTTAGGCGGACTTTAGTGGTCCAAAAGGGTTTGTTATAGAACACTCTGAGCTGGACTTGTGAGAGAAATTTTAAATCATTCGGACTTACAGTGTGAGGGGCGTGACCTGTTCAAAATTCCATTTCTGGGCCTTAATTACAAAGCCACCATGTAGTGGGACTAGAATACCTGATTGAATTAGTGGATTTTTTGCTTTCTGTCTCTCCTTAAGTAGTTCCCTTACTCTCTGCTGTATGTTTTAAGGAGCATTTTGACTTTTACATTCTTTCTGCTTTTGAGTCTTAGAACTGTTGGACTCCAATATAGAAACCTTCTTTTACTTCAGATCAGAGGTGAAGGATGAAAACATGAAACAGATGCAATTGAGGCACTCTCCTATGTTCCTGAAAATGGTTAGTTTAAAAGCAGCATCAATGACAAAAGACAACACATTGACAATCACAACATAACACAGCCCATATATTCAATGTAACTTGAGGCTTTGTGAGTTGTACATTTTGAATTTGGGATGTGGTTCTTGTTTTATGGGTTCCTCACCCTGTTCATCTTAGCACACCTTCATTTTCCCCCAGTCTCTCTGTTAGAATGGGTTCTGTGCTTCTGTGCACTAGAATTGTGTAAGAATATTCCCCATGAGCTCAAATTGGTGCCTAAATAGTCAGTGAAATAATTACAAGCTATCCACAAAACTGGTGTGTTCAATTTCAGTACTACAGTTTTTCTATTTTCAGCTCATAGAATTTTCCAGCATCCACTGAGAGGTTTGTATGACACATTCGTTCCGAGCAACGCTCTCAGAGATCAGCCAGGACTTTTTCTGAATCAGAATCAGAAATACTTTATTGATCTCTGAAGGGAAACTCTTATAGCTGCTCACTATCGCGTCAATGCACACAGGAATAGAAGTACTTATTGTCCCCAGACACTGATCCCTAACCTTATTTTGGCCTTAAGAGACCTTATTGTGATCTTAAATGTTTTAAAGTCCAATGCAGAGTTTCTTTACAATCCTGTCAAGAGGCTAGAAAAGGAAATAAAAATTTCTCTTACTTACCCAGTATCCATCTTTGTTGGAATCCTGCTCGTGATGTCAATTTGCTGAAGAAAAACTTGTACTGAAGAGATGTCCTCAACTGAATAAAATACTCTATGAGCACCAGTTGGTGTTACATGAATATATGGATTTATTACAAACAAATCTGTCAACAGAGAAGCAATGTGGCAGCATGTACACATGCACAGTCTAAACAGAACTTAACTTTGCAGTTAAAAGGTACACTTTTTGTACCAGAACATTGGGTTGTGGTCATCATCTATAGATAAATATAGATATAATTAATTGCACAGGATAATAAATAAATATGGTTAAAATTTATTTTCACCCATTTAACAATTAGATATTTCAAATCTGATTAACCATCAGTTAACCATCCCCTTAAACTCTCCAGTGTACTCTCAATTCAGTATTTACAACTTCCAATCCTTTGAAAAACACTAATATTTCCTAAAAGCTACAATTCCCTAGATGTCCGCCATTCATCTTGAAAGGGGTTTTAGACAGGGTTGTGCATGGTCACAGCTACTCTTCGCATTATATTTGGAACTGCAAGCTCATTAGACAAAATGAAGATATCAAGGGAATTAGTATTAAAGGGACGGAGCATAAATTGGCCTGTTACATGGACGATATTTTGATCTATCTACTGCAACCAATATACTCTTTAACTAAATTGATGCAATCATTTAAACAATATGGTCAATTAGCAGCATACAAGATCAACATAGGTAAAACCCAATTACTTTCAATGGGACAAAATGTTATCAAGGTATATATGGCAAGGTAAAAGGCCTAGGGTTCGTCTTTGCAATTAGCCAAAGAAAAAGGAGGATGGAGCCTACCTTTTCTTAGAGATTATTACCATGCAGCATAGATGTGCTATGATATGCTGGTGCACCAATGGAAAAACAATAAAGAGAAAAGACCTTCCTTTCCCATACAGGCAATCTTAGCTGATAACAACACCTACAAAGTTACATAAATACTATTGATAACCCATGGGTGAAATGGACTCTTAAAATATGGAAAACTATTATAAAAGAATATAAACTAGAGGGAGATATTGTAACTCTTAAATGGTATGTATATGGCTCAGATTTTCCACTGAATAAATTGAATACTAGATTTAAGGACTGGACAGCTAAAGGAATAACAGCTCTATCTGCAATATAAATAAAGACAGAATACTGCTCAGTTTTGAAATGCTTAAAGAGAGACACTTATTAGAGAAACAAGACTTTTATTGGTACCTGCAGATGCGGCATTATGTTAATATGAAGGTGAAAAATTTAACTGTGGAAAGTACATTTCTGATAGAACTGTTTAGAAAGCATATATTTCAGATACTGGTGGTAGAATTATTTCATGCATTTATAATCTTAAAACATATTAAAACAAAATGGGAGAAGGAAGGAGGGATAATCATATCTGAGGAAGAATGAACAACAAAATGGAGGTATCAATGGAAGTGTACCAGCTCACAGAAAAGGTGGGGAGTTTGGCTGGAAAACCCTGATAAGGTATTTTATTATCCTCTCAGAAATGTCACTATAATAGTAACCCCCCTGTTTGCTGGAGAAACTGTGGAAACTAAAACGCAAACCATTACCTTATTTTCTGGGATTGCCTCATTATCAAAGACTATTGGAGAAGTATACACAATGTAAGACTATATATTTTGGGTATATACCACAGGAATGGTTAAAAAGAGATAAACATCTAATGAATATACTGTTGGTGGCTGGCAAAAAGACTCTTTCCAGGAAATGGTTATCATAGGAGAGCCCAACCTTAAATGCATTGATGGAAAATACAATGGACATTTATAAAATGGAGAAACTAACAGCATCTATCAATCATAAACTAGAACAATTTGCTTCACACTGGGAAAAATGGATCAACTATGTAATGTCCCATTGGCCGGATTTTACTTTCACACATCAATGATTATGTTGTAAAGAAAAGATCACTCCCAAACTGTACATAGTTTTTATTGGTTTGTTTTCTCCTAAAAGTCCTAAAAAGTACTATGTTGTGATTTGTGATAAACAAATATATGGTTGATATATATAGTAATATATCTTATGGAAATGTTTGTCTGATGCTGAATGTCAATAAAAAAATAAATTACAAAATAAAAGATTTCAGGATTTGGATTCAACTTAAATCTCACACTCAGGTGTGATTTAACGGACCTGAGAGGATTTGGCACTGTCCCTTTTCCATATAGGCCCTTCTTTTGTTTCCGATGCGGTGAGGTCCCAATGCCAGTATATTTTTACATTAGCTATGGCATAGCTATGAAGGCTACGTGCATTGGTATGTCATCAGTATGCATTAACATAGAGGTACAAATTCAGCCACCATGTGTCAGCATCAGGACGATGCATCAGGATCTGTCAATGTCCTATTTCTTCGAAAAGAAGTAACTTTCAGAATCAGAATCAGAAATACTTTATTGATCCCCGAAGGGAAACTCTTTGTTACAGCAGCTCGCCTTTACGTCAGTGCACACAGGAGAAAGTACTAGCAAAAAATATAATACAATACACTATAAAAACATGTCAGAAAATAAATTAAGTACCAGGTGGGTATAAGTATAAAATAAAATAAGTGTGAAGTACCAAGTGGGTTTACCAGTTGATGATGATAATACAGTATAGTAATACAATGTAATAATATAAGTAATAAGTAGTGGTGCATGTACTGTCGAGTTAAGTGTAGTTTATTGAGATTATTAAGATATTGCTTAGCAGTAATGGAGGTATGAATAATATCAATATCAATAAATAGGAAACTAAAATAGGAAGACTAAATATTGCACAGGAAGAATATTGCACAATTATTTCAAGTATGGCAGAGATGTAATGATCAATGTCAAGTTTAGTGACCTAGGGTCATACAGACTAACACTTAGAGGGAGGAGTTAAAGAGTTTGATGGCCACAGGCGGGAATGACTTCCTGTGGCGCTCTGGCCCTTCCTGTAAACAGCTTGAGTGTTCTTGGCCCAGTCCAGTTTATTCGCTTTATTGGCTCAGCACATACTACTTCTGATTTTTTGGCTCATTTAGTGTGTTCTACATCAAGTGATAAACATCAAATGAAGCAACATTATAGAGAATATTTTCATGTATTAATGTGTGTGTGTGTGTGTGTGTGTGTGTGTGTGTGCTGGTAGACCTGGAGGAAAATGCCAAGAAGGAGGCAGAGAAGGGTAGCCAGGAAGAGAATGAGACAGAAGAGGAGAAAGCGTCAAAGAGAACTGTTGACAGACCTAACACAGGAAAGAAGGAGATCAAAACAGACGTGGAAAACAGGAGGCAGCAGGAGGAGCGACAGCCTAAAGAGGATGAAGGAGAAAATAATCCAGGAGAGGCAGCAGGCTCCCGGCTGGGATCAGGCTCAAATTACCCAGACAAGAAGAAGCCTGGCGGCCACATAGAGAAGCAGCAGCGGCAGTGTCACAATGGTACGCACCCCGACGACTTTTTCATTTGGAAACTAAATTTACTCAAGTACTGTTTAAGGTACATGTACTTTACTTGAGTATTTTCATTGTATGTGACTATACTTCTACTCCTCTACATCTCAGAGGCAAATTTTGTACTTTTTCATTCACTAAATGTATTTGACAGATATAGTTATTAGTTAGTGTGCAAATTAAGAAGTACATTTTGATGATAATACAGATAATATTCTAGTTTTACTGAAGTCAAATTTTGACACCTTGTAAAGGTGCTTTTTCAATAAATGATATACACCTCCATCAGTGAGAAATAAAGGAAGCCCATAACTTTACAGGACTGATAAACAGGTGGAGCGGGTTAAAAAAAACAAAAAATCTGAGACCTGATGTGCTTTGAACAGTCACAATGTAATCTGTCTCTGATGGGTTAGGGGTTAGGGTTAGGGGTTGCATTAATGACAACTTTTTAAAAAATCAGATGGCCATGTGATCCACCCAAGATGGATGAAGTGACTTTTTTAGATTTTGTAGATTTTTAGAAAGCTACACAAGTTGCAAGAAGTTGTCACAGTTAAAGTAAGACTTTATAAGACACATACACACAGCTCAAAGCTCAAAGACTAGAATGTCATTACATGCTAACTTTGATTTTGCTGTCTCTGCAGACCCACAGCCTGACTGCCATCTGATCCATTACTGCAAGAGACCCAGCTACTGTGCCAGCTCCTATCGGCTGGTCAGATCGAAGGTCACTGAGATGCGGCCTATTGATGCCAGGGGAAAAGCCAGGAGACTGCAGCGCATCTCCCTGCGTCGCCGAAAGTGACATTATAGTATAGAGTGTGACATCACTGTGATGTCATATCAGAAGATAATATCACAGGATAATCAGTCTTTGTTTATATTTGCATATTGTAGCTTTGTATTCCAGTTGACCTTCTGCTTAATATTAATCTCGTTTAGGTTACTGTAGCTGCATCATCACCGGCACCTCTATTGGTGATATCTCTCCGTTTTACCACTGCCAATGCTTCCTGACCCATCACTTCCTTTAAATCTCCTCTTTTTTTTTGCAAAATACATTTCTGTCAATAGTTTCTTAATTATATTTTTGTTTCATTATTTAAAGGTCAATTGATACATTTTGTTAGTAGTTTTACAGTTATACTGTATATTTTATTGTGTCTACAGGGTTCCCCATTCCTTTCACTACTTGTCCTCTTTCTATCGTCCAGCTGGGAACATTTGTGTTCTTTAATGTAATTGTACTAATATTTTCATAGCTCAGGCTGACAGCAGTGCTGAATTGTCCCTGCCAATATTTTTACTGATCTCACAGTGTTACTGGTAAGACCTATGCAGAGTTGCCAGGTTTGTGTGCTTTCTGTAAAAAGTGGCCTATATTAATGAAGAGTGAAAGCGTGAAGTATGGGGGATACCTGACCTGATGGTCTGGTAAGCCGCTGTACTGCACATTGTCGGCCAGCTGTGGCTCTGTCAGAAGTAGAGTCTGAACAGAGATGATCACAAACACTTATCATCTTTGACATGAACGTGTAGGATGAACATTTGTCAAACGCATACCCACCCCTAACCCTTTTTCACCAGTGGATCAGCAGCTGAGTTGTTATTGTATAGGCCATTATTTTATGGACATTATAGTGTAAATAACCCACAGCTGAATGTCAGACATCATTTTATCAGGAGAATCCTGATAGCCACAGCCTGAGCAGCACAGACACACAGACAGGTGAGCTGCAGGTGAGCTCTGGTGTTGTAGTGAAATGTCTAGCTGTAAATTAATGAGTTGATTAAAAAAGAAATACAAGGTAAAGTTTTTGAGTGGGTTTAAATATGTTAACGTTTGAGCTGTGTCTCATGAAGCTACATTTTATTTGCTTCAGGAGACGATTGAGTTGTGTCGCCAAATCACAGATTGACAGAGTTACAGGTTTGAAGATGGTTTACAGATCAGTTTGTTCAAACAGAGTAACAGATTACCTACAGGTTAATATGCATTTATTTGCATAACATTAATTGTGGAAATCTATCATATCTATTTTTTTAATGATTAATTTTAGTCTTAATCTTAATTTTAGATTTATATAGTTAAAATAAATTGTAAAATATCTGTTTAAAACCAGAGAAAAATGCATTCCTGTTTTAGGCGAGTTATATAAGCAAATACATATTAAATGAAGTAAAAGTTTTGTAGAGTCAAGCTATTCATGTATGTACAGTTGTATGCAAAAGTTTAGGAATCCCTGACAATTTCCATGATTTTCATTTATAAATATTTGGGTGTTTGGATCAGCAATTTCATTTTGATCTATCAAATAACTGAAGGACACAGTAATATTTCAGTAGTGAAATGAGATTTATTGGATTAACAGAAAATGTGCAATATGCATCAAAACGAAATTAGACAGGTGCATAAATTTGGGCACCCCAACAGAAAAATCACATCAATATTTAGTAGAGCCTCCTTTAGCAGAAATAACAGCCTCTAGACGCTTCCTATAGCCTGTAATGAGTGTCTGGATTCTGGATGAATGTATTTTGGACCATTCCTCCTTACAAAACATCTCCAGTTCAGTTAGGTTTGATGGTTGCCGAGCATGGACAGCCCGCTTCAAATCACCCCACAGATGTTCAATGATATTCAGGTCTGGGGACTGGGATGGCCATTCCAGAACATTGTACTTGTTCCTCTGCATAAAGGCCAGAGTAGATTTTGAGCAGTGTTTTGGGTCGTTGTCTTGTTGAAATATCCAGCCCCGCGTAACTTCAACTTTGTGACTGATTCCTCAACATTATTCTCAAGAATCTGCTGATATTGAGTGGAATCCATGCGACCCTCAACTTTAACCAGATTCCCAATACCGGCACTGGCCACACAACCCCACAGCATGATGGAACCTCCACCAAATTTTACTGTGGGTAGCAAGTGTTTTTCTTGGAACGTTGTGTTCTTTTGCCGCCATGCATAACGCCCCTTGTTATGACCAAATAACTCAATCTTTGTTTCATCAGTCCACAGCACCTTATTCCAAAATGAAGCTGGCTTGTCCAAATGTGTTTGCATACTTCAAGCGACTCCGTTTGTGGCGTGTGTGCAGAAAAGGCTTCTTTCGCATCACTCTCCCATATAGCTTCTCCTTGTGCAAAGTGCGCTGAATTGTTGAACAATGCACAGTGACACCATCTGCAGCAGGTTGATGTTGTAGGTCTTTGGAGGTGGTCTGTGGGCTGTTTTTGACCGTTCTCACCATCCTTCGCCTTTGCCTCTCCAATATTTTATGTGGCCTGCCACTTCTGGCCTTAACAAGAACTGTGCCTGTGGTCCTCCATTTCCTCACTATGTTCCTCACAGTGGACACTGACAGCTTATATTTCTGCGATAACTTTTTGTAGCCTCCCCCTAAACCATAATGTAGAACAATCTTTTTTTTCAGGTCATTTGAGAGTTGTTTTGAGGCCCCCATGTTGCCACTCTTCAGAGGAGAGTCAAAGAGAACAACAACTTTCAATTGGCCACCTTAAATACCTTTTCTCATGATTGGATGCACCTGTCTATGAAGTTCAAGGCTTAATGAGCTCACCAAACCAATTGTGTGTTCCAATTAATCAGTGCTAAGTAGTTACAGGTATTCAAATCAACAAAATGACAAGGGTGCCCAAATTTATGCACCTGTCTAATTTCGTTTTGATGCATATTGCACATTTTCTGTTAATCCAATAAACCTTATTTCACTACTGAAATATTACTGTGTCCTTCAGTTATTTGATAGATCAAAATGAAATTGCTGATCCAAACACCCAAATATTTATAAATGAAAATCATGGAAATTGTCAGGGGTTCCTAAACTTTTGCATACAACTGTATATGTGTGCACATATGAGTGCATATAAAACAGAAAAAGAGTTAAACATACACAACTGTGTATTTGCCATCTGACAAAAAAAATGTCCCTACCAAAGTTAAACCAATTTTACGCCCTTGGTCTGTAGTACTGAGAATCAGAAACTGTCAAGTACTGAACGCTGGCATTGAATGTCTGGTCTTATAGTCTTAATAATTTTCTGATCAAACAGTACCTTTAACATTCAACGCAGAATTTTACTTAGCAAAGTTCTTGTACGGCTGTATTTGTTTAAACAACATTTAACATTTCAGAGGTTTGGCTTCTTTTGTTAAATGTAAGAAAAAATTAGTACAAAGTATGTTCATATTTGTCAAAGTAAGGTATTGAAAAAGTTTTTTTGGTAGCAGTACAGAAACTCATCAAACAACTGTCAAAACACTTCAATACCCAGCCCAGCCCAGTTATGATGAATGAGAAAAGAAATTTCAAACAAAATCTCCTTCAAAAATAGCAAAACCCAGTACCGTCAATACAAAAGACATAAGGCCCTATTCCTGTGGTAGTGCAACAACCAGTGCAAGCAGTGTTCTGACAGTTTGGTATTTCCGACGTTGAAATTCGTTTTGCCTGTGCAGAGCACACGGTGCACAGGTGGGAGGTTCATTCAATTGAGGCAGCGCAAAGGAAGTTAACTGGAACAAAACTAATTCTTAGACGTTGCCCTGGGAATAGATGTCTCAGAACCACATCTGTTTCTGGCACGTCAATGTGCTGCCAATCTGATGATTTTGTCTATAAGAGCAAACTGAATACTTGGAGCAGATATGCGGCAATGACAGCATAATGCTTAAAACACAAATAAACTAATTTAAGTAAACCCTTTGCAGCCAGTAGATGCGTTTAAATGGCCATAAAAAAAATTATGTTTAATGTAGTGAAAGCAGGAACTTCGGTTAATCTGTCTGCATTTATAACTAAAGTTTCCCCTCGGGCATCAATAAAGTATTTCTGATTCTGATTCATTCCTCTGCACTTATTCAGGGCTTGAACACATTGAAGTGCAGTAACCATAAATTACTAGCAGGAGACCTTCTATACAGCCTTAAATCCCTCCTTGATACTTTTCTCCACCATAAAAATACCTTTCATAATAACCATTTTGGAGAGACTTATTTTTGACTGTTGAATGTGGCATAGATTATTATTGCTGTCATGTCAATGAGTAGAATGGACTACTTTCATACCGAACACTGAATGGGGCCCTTTGTTTAAAACTTAAACTTTAAAACTTTTGGGGTATGTCCTGTACAATACAATGTACAATACAATGCCTTAAAGATGTACTCATTCACACTCAAAGAAGTCTACACGTCAGCATTTATACAGCTAATTGTCAATTCAGTGTGACCAAGGAAATGTGTGTGTGTGGCCGCCAGTGAACTAAAGTACCTGTTGCTGTCAAAAACATTAAATCTGTTTTCTTTCTTTGTTCAATCACAGTGAGGGGGGGAAGAGCAGCAGAGACATGGTGAAAGAGAAATGTTTGGTCAACATTTAATGAGAGTGTGGACATAAAAACATTTATTGACAACAAAATAAAAGTTAAAGAGAGGCTTTAATCTTTCACATCCTTTTCCTCATCCTCTGAGTGGACCATCTGCTTCTCCGCCTTTAGCAGTCTCACTCCTAAAGAGAAGGAAAACACGGTTGTCAGCTTTAAACCAAGAAACCAGTTCACTGTGATGTTTAGTTGGAGAGGCTTCCTGTTTTGGAGGTCAATGCAGCAGGAGATAGAGAAGGTCAACATAAAACTACAATTTTATGCAACTTGAATTTTATTTTCTTAGATCTGGCCATCGGTTCTAACAGTTATAATAACACCAACTCACAAAGTAAATAGCTGGGATCTAGGAATGTGGCATCATCATTAAAACGAAGTGTGACAGGTCAAAAACAGGAGCAGTCAAACAATCAGACAAGTTGGAGACGAATCCCCTGGTTAGTTCAACTTATTTGAAAAAGAAAACAGGTGAACGGTAAAATTATTGCCCAAGCTGTCTGTTGTAAACAATCAGTTCACAAAGCCACTTCCTGCTTCAGCTGTGACCTACTCTACTTACTGTAGTTGTCCGCTCACAGTTTTCCTGATTATTAGATACATTTAGGATGCACTCACTTTCAGTTTGACCTCTAAATAAAGTGGTTTAGATGATGTGGACAAACTGTTGGTTTGTTCCCAACCTGTCTGATCCTCTGAATACTCCTGTTTCTTGACCTGTTGGACTTCGTTGAAGTGATGTCGCTGTCTTCCCAGATCTCAGCAATTACCTTGGTGGGTACAATGATATGACATCATCATGACATCACATGTGACAGCTGTGGGGAACACTACATCAGCTGTCTGTGACCACCAAACCACTCACAGCGTCCACTGAGAAGAGTTCTAAGGTCATCGGCCAGGAGTCAGTGGACGGCCCGAGAAGGAGGGACATTCATATCTGACAACAGAGTTCTGACCTCATCTGCCACCACCTGTCATCGCAACCCATTCACATTCCCAGGGTGTCAAATGCCAATGTTTTGTCAGTGCCCCTCAGCATTGTAGGAGATGCCTTCAAAGTTAGGTAGTTAAATAGTGGGTAGTGACTTATGTCACTTGTAGCCTAACGAAACTTAAAACTTTAAATATCTCAATGTTAACTTTTGGTTTCACAGGGGACACGAACCCCAGTCTCCTGGGTAAAAGTCATATGTTGTTTGTCACATGATGACAACTGAACCACTGTCATTTGCTGATGACAAACATAAGCTGTGGTCGAAAGCCCCACAAAAAGCTAGTAGGTGAACCCTGATTTATGATTACTTTCCCATTACTACACCCAAGATCACCCAGGTGGTGGGATGTATCAGCAGTGGTGATGAGTCTGAGTACAGGGCTGTGGTGGAGAACTTTGTCTCATGGTATGAGTAGAACCATCTGCAGCTCAATGCGACAAAATCTAAGCTGAGCTGAGCTGGTTCTAGACCTACGAAGGGCCAAGGCACCAGTGACCCCGGTTTCCATCCAGGGGGTCAGTGTGGACATTGTTGAGGACTACAAATACCTGGGAGTACACATGGACAATAACTGGACTGGGCTAAGAACACTCAAGCTGTTTACAGGAAGGGCCAGAGCCGCCTCTAATTCCTGAGGAGGCTGAGGTCCTTCAACATCTGCCGAACAATGGTGAAGATGTTTTATGAGTCTGTGGTGGCCAGTGCTATCCTGTATGCTGTTGCATGCTGGGGCAGCAGGCTGAGGGTAGCGGACGCTAACAGACTCAACAAACTGATCCGTAAGGCCAGTGACATTGTGGGGGTGGAGCTGGACTCTCTGGCAGTGGTGTCAGAGAGAAGGATGCTGGCCAAACTACATGCCATCTTGGACAGTGTCTCCCAACCATTCCATGACGTGCTGGTCAAACAAAGGAGTACCTTCAGCGGAAGACTCATCCCCCCATAAAGCACCACAGAGCACCACAGGAAGTCATTCCTGCCTGTGGCCATCAAACTCCTCCCTCTAAGTGTCAGTCTGTATGACCCTAAGTCATTAAACTGGACATTGATCATTGCATCTATGCAATACTTGACATAATTGTGCAATACCCTGTGTTAATACTCCTGGGCAATATACTTGAATTCCCTATTTATTGATATTGATATTTATTCATACCTCTATTACTGCTGTGCAATATCCTCATCTCATTATAAATAAGCTACACTTAACTTGGCAGTCCATGCACTAGTACTTTATACCATATTTTTACCATCAACCGGTAAACCCATTTTATACTTCACACTTATTATATTTTACACTTATACCCACTTGGTACTTAATTTATTTTCTGACCTGTATTATAGTGTATTATATTTTTTTGCCTAGTACTTCTATTCATGTGTGCACTGACGTGATAGTGAGCTGCTGTAGCAAGAGTTTCTTCTCGGGATTAATTAAGTATTTCTGATTCTGATTATTTCTGAAAATACTCAAATCTTAACCAACCACTTTGTTAACATTACAGAACTTTTCGTAGCTGGCTAAACAAAGTACTTATTTTAACCCCAGCCATGCTCTTTCCCTAACTCACATAAAGAACCTGTTGTGCCTAAACCAAACTAAAGCTTAACTGTTGTGGTGGCATATCAAATAATACTCAAATAAATCATTTTTGTAATGGTCATATGTGGTTTGGCAGAGTGGCAAAGAAAAGTATTGTCCTGTTAGTAGTGTGAGATCAGAAAACGCTCCTATGGGTTATTTTAGAAGGTAATGACAAACCTACTGTATATTATTATATGTAATACTGTAGACACAAAGCTCCGAAAGGCATCACAAAAATATTATCTCTACAATTCAAAATAAACTTAGCATTCTTAGATGTACACAGTGCATTGATTTTAACGGCCTTACAACATAAACATTTATATGCTTAAGTTCCAATTCATCAATTAAGAAAATCATGGTTAAGCCTTATATATTGTGTGTGTGTGAGTGTGAGTGTGTGTGCATGTGTGCGCTGACCTGGTATATGTGGAGGAGAGTTGAGGGCGGGTGTGTCTTTTCTGCGAGGTTTCTTCAGCTGGTCTTCCTCCTGATTTTCTGCACAGAGTGCCTCCTTCGCCACCTCTTCTTTATCATCCTTCATCTCTGACTTCCTGTCCACCAGGCTCTCCAGCGCCTGCTGGTCTGTCACACAGCCAGACAAATTTTTACATTGTCAACCAACTTCTCCATACCCGTCTCCATAGAAGAGCCAGACAAAAGAAAAGAACAGCTCTGTTTTTGGTTACACATTCACAGCAGTGGAAGAAACATGGTGCAAATAGTTAAAGGTGTTCTTTCTGAAGATTTCTGCCAATGGAATAGCCCTGACTAGAACAGCTAATGTTGTCTGATTTTCTAAGCTGGCATCTGGCTCATCCAGATATATATATATATATATATATATATATATATATATATATATATATATATATATATATATATATATATATATATCACTCACTTATTCTACTGTATCTAGCCATACAGATAGTTGTTTTTGTATTTGAAAAATCCACCCTTTTACTAATGTCATACTCAGGACAAGCTCAGATTCTTACAACTATTTAGCCTGTAAGAATAACAGTTCTGTCGCTCAGTAGTGTGCAGAGTTCCATCCTAAACCTTTATAATGTGGGTTGTAATGAAAATTGCAGCCTCTATTGGCAGTGCTGCAATTTCTTAGTAAGGATTGTTATTAGGGCCCGAGCAGCAAACACTGCGAGGTCCCTATTGGCATGCAAGGAATAATTATTATTCTCACCCATTCCAAATGAATCGCATTTTTGAGAGGCTAAAGGTGCTCGAAATCGCAGAAAATATTGCACACACTCAGAAGGGGCGAAAAATTACGTATCTTGCGGGTCTTGCGCATGGGCGTGGCAAAATGGCTCCATAGTGCCCCCTACAAATCTTTTCAAAAGCAGCCACTGGCCTACGTTTCACATACACGTACGAAATTTGGGAGGTACATGTATCACCCCAAAACATGCAAAAAAGCCTCTTGGAGCCATACCCTAAACCCAAAAGGAAGTCAGCCATTTTGAATTGAATGTGCACTTTTTTTGCCATTTAAAGGCTCAGTACTAACAAACTAATTAATTAATCCGACTGACTTTTGCAGTGCAATCTAAAGACCTTCACGATGAAATTTGTGGCAACTGTGAGTTTTGGTTGGAGGGCTTGTCCGTGGCGCGTCGTCGAAAGACGATGTTTCGCCGTGACACAGAAAGTTGTAACTTGAATGTACATTGTCAAATCCCCAAATTTCACATGTTTGATAAGAGTCCCAGTCTGAGGACATCTACATGCCACTAAGGAGTCATAGTCATTGTGCCACCTAGAAGCAACAAGTAGGCTTGTGTGACAATCATCATTTGATTCATGTGAATTTTTCAGAGTGTGGTCCACACTTGATATACGGGTACATGACGTATAATTAGGGGGTTTTGTTGTTGTTGTCTAGCACCATGTAGTGGACACAGGAAGTGACATTTAACTCCTTCGTGCAGTATTCAAAATGCATGAAAATTCAGAGGTTCGTCATTCAGCCTCGTCAATATCGCCGCAAATGCAGCACACCCCAACGTGCGGTTAGGTGCGAGGGCCTGTTCATCGCTGCTTCCAGCTTCAATTTTCATTTCTTATTCTAAAACACTGAGAATTTATTGGTGTCAGAACCATTGTATATTATTATAACTATTACCAATATCTATATACCCAATTATATCAATCGATCAAGCCAGATGAAACTAAGCTAAACTTCAAACATGCCTTAAGGACATAAAAACGTGGATGACCTCCAATCAATTTTCTGATGTTAAACTCTGACAAAACTGAAGTTAGTGTACTTGGCACCAAACACCTCTGAGACACGTTATCTAAAGGTATAGTAGCTCTAGATGTCTCCAGCAGCACCGTAAGAAACCTCTGAGTTATCTTTGATCAGGATTTATCCGTTAACATGAAACAAACTTCAAGGGCTGCCTTCTTTCACCTACATAACATTGCAAGAATCAGGCACATCCTGTCTCACAATGATGCCGAAAAACTAGTGCATGCATTTGTTACTTCTAGGCTGGACTATTGCAATTCCTTATTATCAGGCTGCCCGAATAAGTCCTTTAAGACTCTCCAGTTGATCCAGAATGCTGCACCACGTGTACTGACAAGAACTAGGAAAAGAGATCATATTTCTCCAATATTAGCATCTCTGCACTGGCTCCCTGTAAAATCCAGACTAGAAATTAAAATCCTTCTCCTCACCTACAAAGCTCTTAATGGCCTGGCACCTTCGTATCTTAAAGAGTTCATAATACCATATTACCTGACTAGAACACTGTGCTCCCTGAATGCAGGGTTACTTGTGTTTCCTAGAGTCTCCAAATGTAGAATGGGAGCCAGAGCCTTCAGTTATCAAGCTCCTCTCCTGTGGAATCAGATCCTAGTTTGGGTTTGTGAGGCAGACACCATCTCCACATTTAGGCTTAAGACTTTCGTCTCTGATAAATGCAACCACAAGGGGGCACAAGCCAGTGTCTTCTTGTGCCAGTCCCAAGTCTGGATAAATGCAGAGGGTTGTGTCAGGAAGGGCATCCGACATAAAACACATGCCAAATTAAAAATGCGAATCGTGAAAATTACTTCCATACTGGATCAGTCGGGGCCCGGGTTAACAACGACCGCCACCGGTGCTGTTGACCTACAGGGTACCGGTGGAAATTGGACTACTGTTGGTCAAAGACGAAGAAGGAGAGGAGGAAGGTGTGTTCGTAGGCAGAGAGAGAAGAGGAAAGCTAAGAATGTAGGACTGACAGTAGGGACTTTGAATGTTGGGACTATGACAGGGAAGGCTAGAGAGTTGATTGACATGATGCAGAGAAGGAAGGTGGACATACTGTGTGTCCAGGAGACCAGGTGGAAAGGTAGCAAGGCTAGAAGCTTAGGAGCAGGGTTCAAGTTGTTTTACCATGGGTCAGATAGGAAGGGAAACGGAGTAGGAGTTATCCTGAAAGAGCAGTTTGTGAGGAATGTTGAAAAGAGTATCAGACAGGTTGATGAGTCTGAAGCTGGAAATTGAAGGGGTGATGTTCAATGTTGTGAGTGGTTATGCCCCACAGGTAGGATGTGAGTTAGAAGAGAAGGAGAAATTCTGGAGTGAGTTAGATGAAGTGATGCAGAGCATCCCCAGAGGTGAGAGAGTGGTGATTGGTGCAGATTTCAATGGGCATGTAGGTGAAGGGAACAGAGGTGATGAGAATGTGATGGGCAGGTTTGGTCTTCAGGACAGGAACGCAGAAGGACAGATGGTGGTAGACTTTGTGAAGAGGATGGAAATGGCTGTAGTGAACACTTTCTTCCAGAAGAGGCAGGAACATAGGGTGACATATAAGAGCGGAGGTAGAAGCACTCAGGTGGACTACATCTTGTGTAGACGTTGTAATCTGAAAGAGACCAGTGACTGTAAAGTAGTGGTAGGGGAGAGGGTAGCCAGACAACACAGGATGGTAGTGTGTAAAATGACTCTGGTGATGAGGAAGATGAAGAGGACAAAGGCAGAGCAGAGGACGAAGTGGCGGAAGTTGAAAAAGGAAGAATGTTGTGTAGTTTTCAGGGAGGAGCTGAGACAGACTCTGGGTGGTCAGGAAGTGCTCCCAGATGACTGGACCAGCTACAGCTACTGTGATCAAGGAGACAGGTAGGAGGGTACTCGGTGTGTCATCTGGAAAGAGGAAAGTGGACAAGGAGACTTGGTGGTGGAAAGAGGAAGTTCAGGAGTGTATACAGAAAAAGAGGTTAGCTAAGAAGAAGTGGGGCACTGAGAGGACTGAAGAGAGTAGACAGGAGTACAGGGAGATGCAGCGTAAGGTGAAGGTAGAGGTGGCAAAGGCCAAACAAAGAGCATATGAGGACTTGTCTGCTAGGTTGGACACTAAAGAGGGAGAGGTGGATTTGTACAGACTGGCCAGACAAAGAGATGAGGAAAATGACAGGGAATGAAGAGTAGAAGAGGTGACTGGTGTGGAGCAGGAAGTAGCAAAGATTAGCAAGAGTGAAGTGAGGAGGATGTTGAAGAGGATGAAGAGTGGAAAGGCAGTTGGTCCTGATGACATACCTGTGGAGGTATGGAAGTGTCTAGGAGAGGTGGCAGTAGAGTTTCTGACTAGTTTGTTTAACAAGATCTTGGAGAGTGAGAGGATGCCCGAGGAATGGAGGAGAAGTGTACTGGTGCCAATTTTTAAGAACAAGGGAGATGTGCAGAGCTGTGG
This sequence comes from Siniperca chuatsi, assembly GCF_020085105.1. Taxonomy (NCBI): domain Eukaryota; kingdom Metazoa; phylum Chordata; class Actinopteri; order Centrarchiformes; family Sinipercidae; genus Siniperca; species Siniperca chuatsi. The sequence goes on along the minus strand of NC_058060.1, from coordinate 185,114 downwards.
CAACTACAGAGGAATAAAGCTGATGAGCCATACAATGAATTTGTGGGAAAGAGTAGTGGAAGCTAGGCTAAGGGCAGAGGTGAGCATTTGTGAGCAGCAATATGGTTTCGTGCCTCGAAAGAGTACAACAGATGCAGTATTTGCTTTGAGGATGCTGATGGAGAAGTACAGAGAAGGTCATAGGGAGTTGCATTGTGTTTTCGTAGATTTAGAGAAAGCGTATGACAGGGTGCCGAGAGAGGAGCTGTGGTATTGTATGAGGAAGTCTGGAGTGGCAGAGAAGTATGTTAGAGTGGTGCAGGACATGTATAAGAGCTGTAAGACCGTGGTGAGGTGTGCTGTAGGTGTGACAGAGGAGTTCAAGGTGGAGGTGGGTCTGCATCAAGGATCGGCTCTGAGCCCCTTCTTGTTTGCTCTGGTAATGGACAGGCTGACAGATGAGGTTAGACAGGAATCTCCATGGACTATGATGTTTGCGGATGACATTGTGATTTGTAGTGAGAGCAGGGAGCAGGTGGAGGAAAATCTAGAGAGATGGAGGTCTGCTCTGGAAAACAGAGGAATGAAGCTTAGCCGCTGTAAGACAGAATACATGTGCGTCAATGAGAGGGACCCAGGTGGAACGGTGAGGTTACAGGGAGTAGAGGTGAAGAAGGTGCAGGACTTTAAGTACTTAGGGTCTACGGTTCAGCGCAATGGAGACTGTGGAAAAGAGGTGAAGAGGCGAGTGCAAGCAGGTTGGAACGGGTGGAGAAAAGTGTCAGGTGTGTTGTGTGATAAAAGAGTATCAGCAAGAATGAAAGGAAAGGTGTTCAAGACCAGGTGGTGAGACCAGCGATGTTGTACAGCTTAGAGACAGTGGCACTGAAGAAAAGACAAGAGGCAGAGCTGGAGGTAGCAGAGCTTAAGATGTTGAGGTTCTCTTTGGGAGTGACGAGGATGGACAGGATCATGAATGAGTACATCAGAGGGACAACTCGTGTTAGATGTTTCGGAGATAAAGTCAGAGAGGCCAGACTGAGGTGGTTTGGACATGTTCAGAGGAGAGACTGTGAATATATTGGTAGAAGGATGCTGAGGTTGGAGCTGCCAGGCAGGAGGTCTAGAGGAAGACCAAAGAGGAGATTTATGGATGTAGTGAGAGAGGACATGAAGTTAATTAGTGTGAGTGAAGAGGATGCAGAGGACAGGGTTAGATGGAGGCACATGATTCGCTGTGGCGACCCCTGAAAGGGAACAGCCGAAAGGAAAAGAAGAAGACTTTCGTCTCTCTGATAAAGCTTCGCACCCTGACTTGGGTGAGTCCTGAACCATCCCTTAGTTATGCTGCTATAGGCCTAGACTGCCGGGAGACTTCCCATGATGCACCTCTTTCCTCTCTCCTTCTCTCCCTCTCCGTCTGCATGCATTTTTATCCCATTACTGCATGTTACTAACTCGACATCTTCTCTCTCACCCATAGTACACTCAATTTGTACTTTCTCATCTCTCTCCTCTCTTCTGTCGCTTTCAGCAGGTATTTCTACCCCCCTCTCCCCCAACCCCCTCTCTCTTTCTTTCTCAAAACCTCTCTCTATCTCTCAAAACCTAACACGGCAGTGGCGGATGGCCGCCCACCATTGAGTCTGGTTCTGTCCAAGGTTTCTATTATAAAGAGTACGGTCTAGACCTGCTCTATAGGAAAAGTGCAATGAGATAATTTTTGTTATGAATTGGCGCTATATAAATAAAATTGAATTGAATATTATTATTAGTATTATTATTTGAAAAAAAATGGGCAACGCTCTGTGCTTACAGTTTTTGCTCTCCTGTGTCATCAGTCGATGTTCAGGCTCCAGGGTCGACCTCATACAGCCAGTCGTCATCTCTGAGGCCCTCTGGGCTTTCCACACAGATCACATAACACACACGCACACACATACATTCACAATCCATTATTCATTAGCGGTCTTTATGACACTTACAAAGGATAAAGCACTTCAGGGCTATGTGTGTGTGTGTGTGTGTGTGTGTGTGACTGCCTGACTGACACATCTGCTTCACTTTTAGACAAAACTACATCAAAACAAGCTTTGATCAAATCACCACATTCAAACAGCAGTAATTTGTCTCTAAGACTTTCATCATCACCTTTTATTCTTTTATACCTTTTAAATCTTTAAACTTTTAACTTGTCCAAATATAATCACACACGTGTTTTAACATTTTGTCAAGTAAGCAGTGCAAGAGTTTTGTTGTCCACATGGACAACAAGAACTAAAAAGAAACTAAAATGGTGAAGAATTTGGCTGCAAATAAATAAAAGACAAGCTAGGAAAAACAAATGCATAGAAAGCTCCAGCTAAAAGAGGAATAAAAACTAACTAAGACAAAAACCAAGCAGCCATGATGAATAAATGATGACAATCAAAGTGTGTTCCTACCTCAGTCTCAGCAGTGTCACACAGACTGACTGGAGCAGTGTGACTCTGGGTTATGAAGCTCAGAGGAGGAGCATCTTCTCGCCTCTGCATCCATTATCTACCACCCCCTGACCACCAAAACCACCCCCACAGCCTGGAGAGCTACTGGAGGAGCTGCTGAATATCAATAGATGCTAATTTGCTCCTCTCAAGAGACTGACCATCTGAATGCACCCTCACATTCTACTTAGTAAATCTAGAATTAAAATCTTGACTGAGAGGGAGAGACAGTGGATATTTAACACTGAATGTAAAACTTCCTTTAAATATACAACAAACTTGTGTTTTCATTCGCTTTGTATGTGACTCCCATTTGAGCAGATAATAATTTTAAAGGTATACAGTATCACGGCTATGCAGATGATGTTTAATTATACATCTATTTTAACCCTCAAAACATGACACAAATGTCTAGTTTACAAGAATGCCTAAATACTAATAAAAATTGGAGACAATGGCTGATAATTTTGGACAGCTTAATGCTGATAAAACAGAGGTCCTTATCCACGCTCCCTTGGCCTAGTCCCTAAGGTGCAGGAAAGCCTTGATTCCTTCTCCTCAACTGAAACTCACTGGACTGGACACTGTGGTCACCTTTAAAATTAGTCTGACCCACCTGTTTGGCCCTGGCTTTGTTTAGTTTTATGTTTCATGTTGTTCTTTTTGTTTTGTTTTTAACCTCTATTGTATTTATTACTTACTTTAGAATCATAAAGCACATATGTTTTTGAATGACAGATCAAAATCTTATGCTATTAAACTATCGATACTTTGTGTAAAAAAAACAACAACTTTTGTGTAAAATGGCATGATGCTTGGTCAAGGATGGGTTCTTGGGAAAGATACACCAGGGAAAATGTGTGGAAAGTATATTCCCTGGTGAACCATCATGGTAACCTCTGAGTAAAATCAAAAGTATCAAGACGATATCAGGTACTAACAGAAAGTAAATGAATCCTCAGTTTGTGTATGAACCTACTCATTCCAGTGGTAAAACAATATTTTGATTTGCTTAGTATTTCTATTTCTCCTATTCTCAAGTGTGCATTGACGTGATAGTGAGCACCTGTAACGAAAGAGTTTCCCCTCGGGGATCAATAAAGTATTTTTGATTCTGAGTCTGATTTCTGACTTGATTCTATCACGTGGGATAGAGGTCTGACGATCTATCCTATCATATCCATGATGTCTGACCACTTTCTTATAAATTTGAAGCGACACTAGCCTGTCCTTGTAATGTTGGTACTAATGTATTCACCTTGCCACATCGGTCTATCAACTTTACCTGCAATTGGTGAGCGACTGCCTGTGGTCCAGGCTCCTTTCACTGCAGCGACAGGACTTGTTGAAAATTGTACCAGTGAACTAAACTGAGCCCTCTCTAGCCTCCTGGATTCAGTTGCACCTCTTCCAAAACAAGATGGTCAAAGAGGTTTACCAAAGAAACACATGCTTTTAAGCAGGCTTACAGTTGATTGGAACTTAAATGGCATAAATCAAAACTGGTAGTTTTCCTTCTCTCATGGCACAAGTGTGTTTTAAATTACAAGCATACTCTGGCTGCTGTCAAAGTGGCCTATTTCTCTCATTTAATCAGTAAACACAATTCTAGATGTCTCTTTGACACACTTACTCAAAAACAGCCATCTGTTAGCAGCTCGCTGTTTATGGCTCATGATTTTTTGGATTTTTTCTGCAGAAAAATAGATGAGATCAAATACAAAATTATCTCCAGCTACCTCTGTAAAATCAGCAATATTCATATATTGATTCCCAGTTCTTACACATTTTGAGACTGTCTCTGTCGAAACATTGTCTAAACTGGTTTTAACTTCTAAACCAACCACCTGCCTTCTCGACCCCCTACCAACTAAACCTTTTAAAGATCGCTGGCCATTTTTGGGACATACAATGGAACCGACTGGAAAATCTATTTGCCGTCGCTGGCCTGTCTCTTGTGTGGTTAAAGTCTTACCTATCTGAAAGAACACAGTGAGTATCCTATAATAATACTACATCAAACTTTTCTGTGAAATATGGAGTACCTCAGGGCTCTGTTCTTGGCCCTCTGCTTTTAATAATAATAATAAAACTTTATTTATAGAGCATTTATCAAAACAAAGTACAAAGTGCTTCACAACAAGAGAAATAAAATATCACAGTGAATGATGAAGTATAAAGAAATAAAATACATGAAATACACAAAAGCAATAAAATAAACAGCCAGTTCAGGTAAAATCAGGATATGCTTTCAAATAAAAATGTGTTTTTAGAAGAGACTTAAACGAAGACACTGACTCAGACAACCTAATTTCTTCGGGCAAGTTGTTCCAGAGCCTTGGGGCCCTGATAGCAAAAGCTCTGTCCACCTTAGTTTTCATCCTGGACTCAGGAACAGACAAGAGACCCTTGCCCGAAGATCTCAAACTTTTAGAAGGTAGCCTATTTTTTGCCCCTTGAACTGATTTTTTGGGGCATTTACTAAACTCTGAAATAATAAAAATAAGTAAGAACAGCAACAAATGAGCATTCAAAGGCACTTTTGGTTTCAGATCCAGCCTCTGTCATGCTGCTGCCACACTTTCTCTTTTCCCCCGTCTGCTGTAGAGAATAAAGCAGAATTGTTGAGAATTCTTACATTTTGAAGGAGCATTTCTATTTTAACCGATGCAGTTTTTCTAGCCTTTACGGCACTGGTATAGTGGCCTGCGAATCAAGTCACTGAGTGAGGTACACACATACAGGGTATGGGATTATTTTCCTATCTTTATTCATGAGCGTGTTCTTTTAATTTGACTCAAATAGCCCCTGCTTGCACTTAGATTTGCTCTGCTTCTGCTCAAACTGTGTGCTTGCACTCAGATAATTTGTTGCTTGCACAGATTTCCTGCGCTCCAGCTTTAGCGTCTGCTCTCAGATTTCTCCTCTGCTCTCTGATTTTTTTGTTTTGTTGCAATAACCCTGTCAAAATCCCCCCAACCAATAGAATGCCATGTCTTTATTATATGTACTTCCCATGCTTTTAACTTTTGGAATAAGAGGACAGTTATTACATATACCAGTGCCCATACTTTTTACTATAACAGCTAAATACTGGGAATTGGGAACGTTAAGTTGATGTCGTGTTGAATTTTGGGTGACTTTTACACCACCATGTTATGAGGATCCCACTGCGGCTTTCCTCAGGTCAGCTCTGTCACATAATGTTAGTTGTTGGTATTTATGCCTTAACTCTCTGAACATTTTGTTTGTCTTTACAGGTACATTTGTGAGAAGTGATGTACACAGCCCACTGAATTAGAAAGTATTTGTTGTGAGTAGCACAGTATGTAGCTAATGTAAACACTTACAGTAATTACCGGGATGTGGGGGTGGAAAGTATGATATGAAACAAAAGATGATGTGAAAATCAGTCAAGCAGTTATTTCTGGTAAAAAAAACAATAAACCCACTAAAGCAATCAATAGCATAATAAGTACTGTAGCCACTGTCCCTGTGTGTTAATCGTAGTTTAATCACACCAGTGATACCATAATGAGGCAGCAACCTGCCTGGAATAGACTTTATCCTGTAAATTACTGTCAACATTGCTGAAGATTTACTGATCTACTAAAGTTGAAAAACTGCTCAGTAACCAAAGTATCTGCAGCTGCTGCGAGGACTGTACTGTGTCCATGTTTCAGAGTAACTTTTTCTTTTCACTTGATAAGTTTTTACTTGTCAGACAATTATTTCCATATTTATATTTTAAAATGTTCGTCAAAGCTGCAGATGATCTGTTTGACACCCTTTCGCAATACTGTACATATATTGTGATCTGTCAACACTGTAATAAAGTTTTGTCTGTGAAACAGAAATGTCTTGTGTTGCTTACAGTCATTATTTACTACCTGTAGTAAAGGATTACTAGAAAAACTCTTTCACATCGTCATAGTCAGGATGTTAAATGAACCAGGCACCCTCCTAAATGTACGTTTTTCATATCACCTGTTTAAACAGTGAAATTACATAAAACCTTTGTAAAAGAACATATGTCTCTAATACCACACTTACTACTACATTTAAAAATGACCAAAACTCTCATTGCCAATGAAATGTTAATATAAATTGGGTATATATAATGCATAAAGTAACAAAGCCATAACTTTTATGTAAACTGTCCAAATCATGTCCTCCATCAAGGTAGAGGGTTACTGGTATACTGAAGTGTCAGCTGGTATCATCCTGATGCGTCATCCTGTGGATACGACTTTCCTGATGCTGCTGGCCGCTGTGTTGTCTTCAGGTCGTCGCTTCACTGAGGCATGACACCTGCCAAGCAATAACTTCCTCCTCTGATGGGTCCAGGAACACCTGAGCTTCATCAGGATTTGTAAAACATGGCAGATTCAGTGTCACTTGTAAGAGAAGTACATAGCAATATTACAGTATAAGTACAACTACTTGCTGCAACAGCTCATTGTAGCTCAAAGTAGTCCTGATATATCAGATTACAAACCTGCACTTCTGATGTGAGGCTGAAGAGTCAGTGTGTCTCTGTGGTGTGATGGTCTGGTAGACAACATCCCTTCTTGCAGCTAACTGTAGTGATGTGTTGGCCTGTATGCAGGAATAAGTTAGAGGTTACACCAACTTCAAATGTGTAGTTATAGCAACACACACAGTGTAATAATAATAAGTAAATCATTTTTCAAACACTTGAATTAGTAGAATTAGTACAATTGAAGTAGAAACTGATTACACAGAACATTTGACTTCCTTGGGTCAAAGGTGCATGTGCAGGTGTTGTTACCACTTCTCTGAGCATTTCAGCATCGACCAGGCTAAAACTCTTTAGGGCTTCAGAGTGTACAGTGGGCGGTGTGTCATCAGATATTATGGTATTTTGGAGTTGAAATCAGAATCAGAATCAGAAATACTTAATTGATCCCGAAGGGAAACTCTTTTGTTACAGCAGCTCGCCTTTACGTCAGTGCACACAGGAATAGAAGCACTAGCAAAACATATAATACACTATAATACAGGTCAGAAAATAAATTAAGTACCAAGTGGGTATAAGTATGAAATAAAATAAGTGTGAAGTACAAAATGGGTTTACCGGTTGATGATAATAATACGGTATAAGGTAATAGTGCATGAACTGCCAAGTTAAGTGTTGCTTATTTAAGGTTATAATGAGATGGAGGATATTGCAATAGAGGGATGAATAATATCAATATCAATAAATAGGGAATTTTAAACTAAAATATTGCACAGGAGTATTACATAGAATATTGCACAATTATGTCAAGTATCGCAGAGATGTAATGATCAATGTCCAGTTTAATGACTCTAAGTGTAGTCATACAGACTACACTTAGAGGGAGGAGTTAAAGAGTTTGATGGCCACAGGCAGGAATGACTTCCTGTGGTGCTCTGTGGTACTTTTTGGGGGAATGAGTCTTCCGCTGAAGGTACTCCTTTGTCTGACTAGAACGTCATGGAGTGGGTGAGAGACACTGTCCAAGATGGCACGTAGTTTGGCCAGCATCCTCCTTTCTGACACCACCGCCAGAGAGTCCAGCTCCACCCCCACAATGTCACTGGCCTTACGGATCAGTTTGTTGAGTCTGTTGGCGTCCGCTACTCTCAGCCTGCTGCCCCAGCATGCAACAGCATACAGGATAGCACTGGCCACCACAGACTCACAAAACATCTTCAGCATTGTCCGGCAGATGTTGAAGGACCTCAGCCTCCTCAGAAAATAGAGGCGGCTCTGGCCCTTCCTGTAAACAGCTTGAGTGGTCTTAGCCCAGTCCAGTTTATTCTCCATGTGTACTCCCAGGTACTTATAATCCTCTACCATGTCCACACTGACCCCCTGGATGGAAACCGGAGTCACTGATGCCTTGGCCCTTCGTAGATCCACAACCAGCTCCTTAGACTTTGTCGCACTGAGCTGCAGATGGTTCTACTCACACCATGAGACAAAGTTCCCCACCACTGAAAGCACTGGAGAAGTCAAAAAACATGATCCTCACCGTGCTTGCCGGCTTGTCCAGGTGGGTGTGGATGCGGTTCAGCAGGAAGATGAGGGCGTCCTCAACTCCCAGCCGGGGCTGGTAGGCGAACTGAAGGGGGTCTAAGCTACGGCAACAGGTAGCATCCAGGCCGGCGCATGCGCACTAACTGAATATACTAGACCTGATGTTGGCTGTCTTCTCTTTGAAGTGGTCCGCAAATTCATCACATTTAGAAGCCGTAAAATGGTTGCTATGGCCTGTGACTGGGTTTATGAGGTGGTCTATGGTGTTTAAAAGCCCTCTGGGGTTGCTTATATTAGAGTTTATTAGGTTAGAAATATAAAATTGCATAGCAGTCCGAATTGCTTTATGATAAGTTCATAATTTGTCTGTCTCTTTATGAACATGTACAACAGTCCCTCTTTAATTTAGTGGATTGTAGATTCTTCCATGGTTGTTCCTCTTTGTAATTATGAGTGGTGCAACATCATCAAGGGTTGAGGCCAACTTATTGTTAAAAGCATTAAGGAGACTGTCAGTTGAGGAGGGAGTAGATGTGATCTGGTTTCTAGTGATATGTGCTAAGAAATTTGAGGTCACTTCAGGAGTAAGAGAGCATTTTTTTTTACCACTTTCTCCATTGAAGTGGGTAGTGTACAATAAAAGGCATTAAAAATATAGTATAGTATGTAGTATATTAAAATCCCCAATTAAAATTTAACTATCAAGATTAGCGTGAATGAATGGGAGAAATTCAGTAAGCCCAACCAAAAAAAGAAGAGAGAAAGAGTTTTGGTGGTCTGTAGATTATTACTGTCTGCAATGGCAGCTGACAGTTCAGGGTTACTGCATTAAACTCGAAACAAGAAAACGCTCCGAGGGCAATGTCTCTACCCTTAGAGTTTCAGTGAGTATCGCAGCTGTTCCCCCACCTTTCCTACCTTCTCTGCAGGAATAACACATCATTTACGGGATAGATTAGTGTTGCTGGTGCATCCACACCCAACCGAGTTTCAGTTAGAAATAGACATTCTAGCTTATTGTCAGCAATAAGGTCTGGTATACAAAATGATTTGTTAGATAATGCTCTTACATTAAAAACAGCCATATTTCACTTTGATGGTGTATGGACTACGCTGCTATCAATAATTTCAGTAGGTTGTGTTTTGATATGGATCAGGTTGTGCATGGCAGAGCCGTTAGGTCTGTTTTGCAGAGGAGGGCAGCGTGCATTTGGTCTAGTGGTAACTATATTTATACTTGAGTATGCATTACCTGGCTTTAAATGATACAATTCATTAAGATATTAAAAGTGCTGGGGAGATGAACAATTAAAATATGTTGAAGCACCACTGTGTCTCTCATTAAGGCTGGTGAGAGACAGGATCCATACCTGTAGGGGGGAGTTAGAGCTCGAGGAGCACAGCCACATCTGTGTCGACAGTGGCACAGGTGTTTTCAATGATCAGTCATTTGCGTGGAGAAACTGAGACACTGTGGAGAATGTTTGCTGTTAACAGCTGAAAACCTAGGCGGCTCGGGTGTAGTCCATCTTTCCTAAAATACGAGAAGCGTTACCAAAAGAGGTTAAAATTGTCTATGTAGATGAGTCCGTCTGTGGAGCAGTGTGAGTGAAGCTGTGTGTGCAAGCTGAGAAGCCTAGAGAATCGGCCAATCCCACGACCCAACGTAGGAATTGGATCCGTGCATGTTGCTGTTAACGGGGCTTTTACCTAGCCAGCTGGTCAGGCACACTCACAAACCCCGCTGTAAGCTGGCTGGAGCGGAGTAACAGGAGTTGCCAGGCCAATGGACATCTGAGAGAGGCAGAGACCCACGGGATGGAAGAGGGTCTCCCCGAAAGGTTATGGAGCCAGACCATGGCAGCGTGTTTTACAAGTCCTGGGCCACAGAGGAAACAGCGGGTTGCAGAAAGGTACTTTGGTCATCCTTTTTTCTTAATTAATTTTCTAAGCGTTGGATGTTCTGTTGTAGCTGTGTGTAGTCATGCTTGCAATTTAAGCATACCGCCATTGACAGTTAGGCCTAAAACAAAGGTTTTTAAGCAGGTCGTCGACACAGCCAAGACAGGTTAAAATCAATAAAAAGCTAAACAACAAGTTAAAAGCTGAGTATCCAGGGATATCAACTTTAAAAAGAATCGTAGAAGTGCAGTAAAATACATTATCCATTAAAATCCATTATACACTCCATTATCCATTATACACTCTTTGTATTTCTTTATATAGCAGGGGAGTTATATAAGCTCTAATCCCCTAACCCTAACCCTACAAATAAAACACTTGTGATGCTCCAATCAAACCAAAGCCTTTTGAAGTTTTGATGAGGGATTGTACTCTGGTAATTGATAAATCCTACTCTGAAGTGTGTGCTATACCTTGTTTGGAGCTATTGTTCCAAACCTCCTCTGCAGCACGGCAGCCTCAATGTGTTTTTAGACAATGAAACAAAGACTCATAGAGAACATGAACATACAAACAACAACAACATGTTTCACTGTTCTAAGGTTTATTGTAGTGGTATTATTCATATGAAGCATTGTGCATTCACTGAGCAGAGGCCTAGTGTGTAACAGCATCTTCATTAAATAACTCATACTTAGATTTATATTTACATATTTTTCCTTGTAAATAAGCATTTTAAGCATGTATAAACAGCCTATCCTATGCCATTATAATTGCTTTTGTTTTAGGTCCTAGGATTATACTATACTATTATTTTTCTTTCACAAAACACTCAGAAGTTTGCATCTCATGCAGCTTGTAGTGATTCTAGTCTCAGCATCTCTTACAAGCCAGTTTTGCTATCACACAGAGTCAAATGTGAAATATTTATCACAAAATGTGATGAATACCCAGTAAAAGCTAAAACTGTGACACTGAAAAGTTAAGGCATATCCTTCAGTGAATGTGAATGGAAGACTTTAGGAAACTTCAGGTTCTCATCGGTCAGATGCAGTCTCATGCAGCGCCCATGACACCTGAAACACAGGATGATAATGCATAACACAAAAGCAAACAGCTTAACATTATAGATTCATTAAGGGTATAAATTGCAATCATTATTAGTAACACATGAATTTGCCGTCTTGAGTTGTCCGATGGTGTAAACTAGAGTTGGAGTTCCATAGCATTTTATCAAATATGAATCCCTATCTAATGTTAGTTAGGTTGCAGCTTTCAACATTTGCAAGTAACTTTGACATACATAATTTTAAATAACTTCAACTCAGACATCTCGTTCGACTTTGTTGAGTTGAAAGACACAACCTGTGGCTACAAGTGATGTTTTTTTCTGTCATGATCTTTGACGGACACCGGTTTGCAGAGGGCGCATTACGCAAACAGGTATGTTTTATTTTTGTTATTACAGAATTAACGTTAATTAGTCCCTGGGGTCGGTTTCACAAAAATAGACTATTTATATAGCAAGTTATCTCATTGCACTTTTCCTATAGAGCAGGTCTAGACCATACTCTTCATAATATTATTTACAAAGACCAAACAATTCCCACCATGAGCAAGCACTTGGCGACAGTAGCAAGGAAAAACTTCTTTTTAAGAGGCAGAAACCTTGAGCAGAACCAGACTCAGGATGGGCGGCCATCTCCTGGGAGGCACAATGCACATTCCACATAAAGATGTAAAATAGTAATGGTAGTGGTAATAATAGTAATAATAATGATAGCAATAATAATACTATAATAAAGTATCATAATACTTCAACCTGTTTTGATCATATTTTCACTAACATACATGACCTGTGTTCGCAATCAGTATCAGTGGCAGTGGGATGCAGTGATCATAATTTCATTGCTTTAACAAGAAAGACTGAAATGCCCAAATCTGGAGTTCAGAGGAGGATGGGAAGGGGGGTGCTGTGGGTTGTCCAGCCCTCTCTGCTGGCCAGAGTGAAAACCTTTTTAAATAATCTGTGCTTTCTCGTTTCTCTCCTCTCTCCTTCTGTCGCTTTCAGCAGGTATTTCTGCCTCCGGAGCTGCAGAGTCTGGATCTGTGGTTGTGGGCCACCTGCTGCCCCTGTGTACCTGCTCGACGACTGCTACTACAGTTGTTGTTATTGGCTCTGTTACTAATGCTGACATTATTCTTCCTATAGCTGTCATTCCTATTATTACTAATTTATTAATATTAACACTATAATTACTATTCTACTATAAAAATCTAATTCTATCTATCAATCTAAATTCTACGTGGTCTTTGCATCCTCTTCCCCCAAACCCCTCCCCTCTCTCTCTCTCTCTCTCAAAACCTAACACGGCAGCGGCGGATGGCCGCCCACCATTGAGTCTGGTTCTGTCTAAGGTTTCTGTTAAAAGGAAGTTTTTTCTTGCCACTGTCAGCAAATGCTTGCTCATGGTGGGATTTGTTGGGTCTCTGTAATTAATATTATAAAGAGCACGGTCTAGACCTGCTCTATAGGAAAAGTGCAATGAGATAACTTCTGTTATGAACTGGTGCTATATAAATAAAATTGAATTAAAATTGAATTGAAATTGAATTGAATAATCTGATAATAAATAATTTTGTGGTGGTAAGGAGATAATAACAAACACTCTGTGCAGAGAAAGTACAGACAGCTGCTGATTGAGACAGACAGGATGGACATCTACAGTATCTGAAACAAGACACATCATTAATGATGAATAAAACACCACACAAACAATGCACATACACGGCCGGGTGCATGCACGTATCCAAGGCAATAAAATATGTTCCTGCATGCATGCTATTAGTATACTCCCATTGTTGAGTAAGATACACAAAACACACATGGATAACAACACAGTTGGGCTGTGCTCTTGGATTTTACTGCAGCATTTAATGCCATTGACCATAGTTTTCTTATTGTCCTGTTAAGCTAGTCCTATTATGTTGAAAAATTTAATTGTTATTGATCAAATTGGCCCACACTGTTTAAATACACTCACAAATAAATAATGTGTTCAAATACTTTAAAAAGATAATTTGATATATACACTATATTTAACAACTATTTCATCAATATTTCTTTCTTGACAATTGTTATAGCATTTTGACAATTCTTCAATTATGTAATGCAGGAGTTTTCACTTTCTCTAAATAGTCCTTTATTTTCTTCTCTTTTCTAAAGGTAAATATCAACAGTGCGTTGTGTGGGCGCTAAGTGTCAAGCAACCTGATTGGTTGATCCAACTCTTGTCAGGAGATGGGTTCGAAACAGAGAAGAAAATCAGATTAAGAGACTACAACCATGCGAGCAGCTCTGTGAGGCTGTACAGCGGTGCTTTGTGCTAATTGCTAACATCAGCATGCTAACATGCTCATAATGACAATGCCAACATTCTGATGCTAAGCAGGTATAATGTTTAGCATGTTCACTATCTAATATGTCGTGTTCGCATGCTAACATTTGATAATTAGCACCACAAAGTACAGCTGAGGCTGATTGGAATGTCATTAATTTTACAGGTATTTGGTCATAATCCAAAGTATTTGACAAATTAAAATGTTGATCTGATGTTATTAGGTCCTGAGGGGAACATGAATGTCATAACAATCCATCAATTAGTTGTTGAGATATTTGAGTCCATGGACCAAAATGAGTTCAGACCCTCCAACTGACCTACAGACTGACATAGCCATCTACAGAACCCTGCAAATAGCATGGCTAAAAATCATAATGGTATACAAGTTGTATATTATACAATGTACATGTATAAAAGAAACAAGTAACGTCCAAAAATGACCCTCCTTTCAGGTTTGCCTACGCCCAAAAGGATGTTTCAGCCTTCAGTCTTTTGGAGCTAATTTTTTATTGTTGCAGCATTGTGAAGTGTGGGACAGCTCATTTTAACCCTGAGAGACCAACAAGAACTAGCAATAAATAAAAAAAATAGTCATTACAACAAAGACAAATTTTTATTTTGTGTCTGTGCAACTATTTTATGAGTTTATTAGTGGACCTAAACCATGATAACTCAGAGTTGAGACCAGGAAGCAGAGTTGCAGTCCTACATGCTTCTCTGCACTTCCAGAGCAGTTACCCACCCAAAACTCCTTAGTGACGGTGTCTACCCCCCGACCACTTAAATTAATAAAACCAAAAATTAACAGAGGAGTTATACATAAAAACCTAAACAAAATTATCACTGCTGAAATAGCACAACAAAATAGGAGAATTAAATGTGGACTCTTAAACATCACATCTCTGTCATCTAAAGCTGTATTAGTGAACGATTTAATATCAGAGTATCATATTGACTTATTTTGTTTTACTGAAACCTGGCTGGGTCATGAAGAATATGTTAGCCTAAATGAATCTACTCTGCCCAGTCATATTAATACTCATGTTCCTCGAGGCACCAGCTGAGGAGGTGAAGTTGCAGCCATCTTTGACTCAAGCCTATTAATCAAGCCTAAACCTAAACTAAATTATAACTCATTCGAAAGGCTTGTTCTTAGTCTTTCACACCCGACCTGGAAAACACAACAGCCAATTCTATTTGTTATAGTGTACCGTGCTCCTGGTCCTTATTCTGAATTTATATCTGAATTTTTTATCAAGTTTAGTCCTTAAATAGATAAAGTAATTATTGTAATTATTGAATGTTGAATATTGATTTCAATATTCATATGGACGTTGAAAATAATAGTCTTAGTTCTGCATTTATCTAATTATTAGATTTGATTGGCTTCTGTCAGAGTGTACATGAAGCCACTCACTGTTTTAACCACACCCTCGACCTTGTTCTGGTATATGGCATTGAAATTGAACATTTAATAGTCTTTCCACAGAATCCTTAATTATCTGACCGTTATTTAATAACTTTTGAACTTCTATTACTGGACTACACGCCATTAGGCAAAGACTCCTACTCTAGATGTCTGTCTGATAGTGCTGCAGCTATCTGTCTTTATTAACAGGCTATGTACCATAGTCTTTTAAAACAGCTGTAATTTAACATCTTCTTAAAAAGCCCACTCTTGATCCAAGGATTTTAGCCAACTATAGACCTATATCTAACCTCCCCTTTCTCTCTAAGATCATTGACAAAGCAGTCGCCAATCAGTTGTGTGACTTTCTAAATAGTTTATTAATAGTTTAATAGTGAACAGTTTATTTGAGGATTTTCAGTCAGTCAGATTTAGAGTGCATCATAGCACAGAGACAGCACTGGTGAAAATTACAAATTACCTTTTAATTGCGTCAGACAATGGACTTGTCTCTGTACCTGTCTCGTTAGATCTTAGTGCTGCATTCAACACCATTGACCATTATATCCTATTACAAAGACTGGAACATTCAATTGGGATTAAAGGAACCACACTAAGCTGGTTTAAATCCTATCTATCAGATCAATCTCAGTTTGTACATGTTAACGGTGAGTCCTCCGTGCACGCCAAAGTAAGTCACAGAGTTCCACAAGGTCCTGTGCTTGGACCGATTCTATTCACCTTATGTATGCTTCCTTTAAGAAATATTATTAGGAAACACTCCATAAACTTTCATTGTTATGCGGATGATACCCAATTATATCTATCAATCAAGTCAGATGAAAATAATCAGATATTCTTTCAAAAAGCCCCTAAAACAAAAAATGATGAATTTTACATTATCAATATTTTCTTTTTGTTGCTATCAGTTTTGTTTTCATCACAAGTTTCTGTTGCTTCCTTTGTCATATGTAGCTATTTCACTTTTTCACTTCACTTTTTTAATCTTTATTTTGGCCTGTTTTGCCTTTTCTTTTTTTATTAATCAATGTGATTTTAAATTCTTGTTTGTTTTTTTTGTTGTTTTTTTGTAGACCCCAGGAAGACTAGTGGTCACTTTGTGGAAGCCAGTGGGGATCCAAATAAAGAATAAAAAGCATGGCTGACCGAGCAACCACTTCATACCACTCAGCTCTTTTCACTCCAGCAGAAAATGTTTGTCATCTGAAAGAATTCAACAGCTATAAGGACATTTTACTGGGGGAGTAATGGGAGTAATAATACAAAAAACTTCCAGATGCATAAAGTCTCAACACAGTACAAACTTATAGCAGAGCTGACATGCTGGGGCTTCTTAAGCCACGTTTCCACCAAACACTTTCAGTATAGTACCCTTGAAATCCTTACCTAACCCGTACCTACATTTATCTATCCCCTAGATCTGGAAGGAAGGAAGGAAAAATACTGCAGAACAAAACAAGAGTTTGGGAAATGCTACTTCACAGTACAGACGAGGAGAACACCTCTGACCTCCTGTTGGCAAAAAAAGACGACAAGGGTAAGCTAATCTAGGCTAAATGATGTCCCTTTTACAATGTATTTCATTTAATGTACTTTGGCTAGCTTTGGTTGTGTGTTAAAATACATGTGCTGTTTATATGTTTTTCAGATCATTCATTTGTTACAAAATCGCCACAGCAGACCAACAGTTTGGGTTTACAACCGAGCCAATGAGTGGTGGGATGTGATTGTCCCAGGTTCACAAACACACAGTAGGTGCTGAATTTCAGAATGTCTGAAGAAACATTTCTGTACCTTTTGTAGAGAAACAAGACACAAATTTCAGTGAGTGTGTCCCTCTGAAGAAAAGAGTTGCCATCACACTATGGAAATGGCAAGTACAGAAGTATTGGCCATCTTTTCGGTGTCAGCAAAACAACTGTGTGTCGGTGTGTGCAAGAGTTCTGCAATGCTGTAAGCACGTTGTTGGTTCCAGAACGGATTCGTTTTCTAGACTGGTAGAAGTGGCAGCCTACATTGAGAACAGGTGGGGGCTTCCCCACACCAGTGTATTGGTGCCATTGATGGGTCACACATACCTATTTTGGCACAACAGGAGTACCACTGCGACTACTTCAAACCATCTCCAGTTTTTCCTAGTTACACCACTCCAACTGTTGTGTGGAGTGGTGTGGAGTGAATGTAGTCCTAAAACTGGACTAACTGGACCTCCCCAGATGTCCTCGTTCTGACTGAAATATGGCTTTACCCTACAATTCCAACAATAATTCTATTACCATAGATGGATACAACGTTTTTAGATGTGATCGAAGTAAGGGAGGCAGCGTACTGATCTATGTATAAGACTGCCTCACTGTCCACGAAATCACCTCATGCTCAGAGCTTAAGAAATATGAATATATTGTGTTGGACCTCTGTCTTGGTAAGGACATGCACGTGACCATTGTTGGCATGTATTGCCTCCCACAGAGAGAACTCAGACTGTTGTTGCTGATGGTACTCAAGCCATCTTACAATCAGAAATCAGTTGCCACAGGAGTCTAACCTTGGTCCACTGCTGTTTACATTATACATAACATAATACTTCCAAATCAATTCTTCAATGTCTATTTTTTTGACGATGATACTATTTTCTATGCACCAGGCGCCACCAAGCCCAGGCCTTCACTCGTCTTCAATCTGCCTTTGATGCTTTCCAAGTATCACTCTTTAATCACAGACTAGTTTTAAATGCAGAAAAGACCAAGTTCATGGTATTCTCCACCTCCACCAGTGACTCTGTCTATCCTGCCATTACAAATTTAAATGGCACCCATATCAATTTTGGCTTGACAGCAGACTATCACTCAAGATTTGCATTCAACATTTGATTAAACATTTAAAAATCAAACTAGCTTTCTTGTATAGAATTAAATTATGTCTGTCTTCTTCCAACCATAAAACTATTGTGCAGTCAACCTCCATGTCTGTCCTTGACTATGGAGATATTCGGTATTGTCATGCTGCCCCATCAACACTTCAGCAGTTAAATCCTGTGAATCACAGTGCTTTATGCTTTATCAGTGACACATTTCATACTCATCATTGTTCTCTGTATCACACGGTTGGATGGATTTCCTTACAGTCAAGAAGAAATAGCCATCTCATGTTATTAATCTATAAAGCTCTACTGTTGAAGCTTGAAAACTACCTCACATCTCTTCTCTCATTTAAATCTAGTAACTACAGCACACGATCCAGTAACTACCTAACTTTAGATATCCCTCATGTACGCAATAATGTTGGCAGAACTGGTTTCAGGTACTATGCACCTTTTAAATGGAATGAACTGCAAACTGCCCTCAAACTACAGTCTTACATTCAGATTTTAAAGCTTTATTATCTGACGTTTTCAATGATTATTGTGTTTATGATTAAGTGTTTTTACTAATTCCTTGTTTATTGTGTAGTTGTGTTGATTCTGTTTGATGATTGTGTTCTTGTGAATGTTTCATGTTCTCAGGTCTCTCTTGGAAAAGAGATCGTATTCTCAATGAATAAATAAAGATTAAATAAAAAAAAAAAATCCACTTGGCATTTCGCCTCGCTATATTCGCATTTTCGCGAACCAACACAGAGTTTATATAGTATTATAGTCCTCCTCCCTTGTGTCAGATACATTTTGTTTATTTTAATATGTATAATATATAAGTTAGGTAAAAATATAAAGCCTTTTGTCATGGCTGTGCTTAGTTTCTGTGCATGGCAATGAGCTTTCTCTATGGAGAAAACAGATTACCTTTGAATCAAGAGGGTGCCGTTCAAGGGGCGACTGTGGCTTAGAGGTAGACCGGTTCACCCACTAATCGGAAGATCAGTGTTTCAATCCCCGGCTTCTCCCAGCCTACATGTCGAAGTGTCCTTGGGCAAGCTACTGAACCCCAAATTGGTCCTGAAGGCAGTGTGTGTGAATGTAGTGTTAAGCAGTCACAGGCTGATAAGAGCAGTTGTTGCTAACTCACCTTTTTATTCCAGTAAGTCTGTGTTCACAGAATGATGCAGACTCTTTCAACTGGAAAGCAGGACACACAACATTTAGCATTTAGAAAGTATGACTTCAGATACATCTGATCTCATGTAAAATGATATGTTGAGTGATATCAATTATCTATATAGTAGTTGCCATCTAGCATTATATTCTGCATATACTGCATTCACCACTGGAGCATGTTCTTTCTGTTTTGCAGATGCCCTGCATATTTTATTGGACGTTCCTTTCTTATTGCAAAATGGGGACACTGGACCACAGAAATAACTCTGTGTTTACACAAGTGTTACTTCTTCTATGCTTGTATATGACCCTAGTATACAGTATAATTTCCTCTGTTTATATATGACCTCAGTAACAGTAAGGGTTAAACCAGCAGGTAAATATAGGGATGTTCATTGTTTGGCCTGATTCTTCCCTCACTGCATGAAAAGTAACTGTTGCGGTTATTGTGTATCGCAGTGTCACATGCAGTAATCAGTTTCCCTATTAGGTAGGCAGGTGCAACATCTTGATTTCAGTGGGTGGACATGCTAACAGCCAGGTAAACACACCTGCTGCCTGCTGAGCTGGCTTCAGGTTTGACCACTTTCAGCCTCATACAATGCACACTGACACATACATTTTAATATCTCCAATCTTAAAGGTAGCAGGCAACAGTAGATGATTCCTCGCTCTCTACTCATTCCCCTACAGACCACAATGTGATGTTCTTACTCTCTGGAGGAAGCCCACTATGTCCAGCTTGTCTGCCTTAGTGGGAGTACAGCCCAGGCCCTCACAGATGCCCTCTGATACAGGAGGCGACTGTCTGGGGGAGTCCACATTCACGGTGCTCCAGGAGGAGACCTGGCCACTCTGCACATCAGCCGGAGGGATCCAGGGCAGCAGACAACACTGAGTGGCTACTGTCCTGCTGGGGGCAGGACTCAATGATGTAGGCACTGTTCCAGGTATAAAGACTCTGAGCTGAGAGCAGAGCAGAGACTGTTCATCCAACAGTCTGTGCATCTTCTACTCAAAAACAAAGAATTATAATCAGAAAACATACAGTAAAATAAATCAGTAGTAAAAAAATACTACTTTACTTATACAGGAAAAAAACTGAAAATAAATTAAATATATTTTTTTAATCAAAGAAAGGAACAATTCATTAGCAAATACATAATAAAAATGCAAAGGTGGGGTGTCCTGGTGGTTGAATGGTTTCTCCCCTTCGCTCTCCCTGTGTTCCCTGTCTCTCTGTGATGTTCTATCAAATAAAGACAAAGTGGCATGACCAATGCCAATGTGTGCATTGCATTTTTTTGACAATACCATTTGATGTTGCAAAATTTCAATTTTCAGTTTGTACATATAGTGACTTAAATCTAACCCAGTACAGACTGTCTTAATCACATTAAAGTGTCCATCATTAGCTATATCTGCTTATCCTTTAGAGAGCTGGAGCCAATCCCAGCTGGCATTGGGTGAGAGGCGGGGTACTGGACAGGTTGCCAGTCAATCACAGGGCTGACACATAGAGACAGAAAACCAGTCACACTCACAGTCACATGCGGGCAATTTAGAGTCACCAATTAACCTGCATGTCTTTGGACTGTGGGAGGAGACCGGAGAATGTGGAGGAAACCCACACAGGCACGGGGAGAACATGCAAACTCCACATAGAAAGGGCCAAGTTAGCTGGCAGGGTCGAACCCAGAACCACCACTGTGTGCTATTTCAAAATGCATTTCAGTCTGGACTAGATGTATTCCAAAGTGAAGGAAACAATAGTCAACATACATGTAAGGTTTATTTGTAATTAAAACCTGCTGTCTGTGCTTGTGTTTGCAAGGTGGTGGAAATAAAAGCACAATTTCCTGGCAAAGTCCAAGTGACTACATTTGCACTACTACCAGCTAGACGCCGACTTATCTGAAAAAACAATGGCTGAATTTCGTTGTCTGGATGACATTTGCTGAAAATATCCATGGTTAATGTTTTGGTGACCTCCAGACCTTTCATACAATGCCACTATTAGACAACAATTTACATTACAGACAAAATATTGCAATCTAAAGGGGCAAATTGCCATGTAACTGACTGAGCTCATTTATGTTCCCCAGAGGATGAACCATATTCATTTTGGACATTCAACTAGCTTTCCTCCAGCGCTGCACTCAGGACAAAAGGTCAGGCCACCAGGACACCCATAAACTTTACATTTCTAACTCTAGGGAAGAAGGACTGCAGGGAGTAGCAATGTCCTCAGTATGTTCTGTTCACTTTTGTATTGTGGGGTGTAATGAACATTGCCTCAAGGGCCCATTACTGTAGTATCAGAATAATGATACATTATTTGATAACTGACAGTATTTTAGAACATTTTAAGTGTTACAGTTTACTGGAGTAATCAGTTATCATCGGTGCATTCAGTTTCTTTTCTCACATCTTTTGTATAGGAACTACTCTCCCAGCAGACAGGTATGAGTGCGTTAGTGTGACTGAGTGTGTTACCATTTTCAAGCTGTCATCATAGTGATGGGCCAATTCGTTCAACTGCATCTCCAGCTCTCCAGCCTCCTGTTTCACTGTTCGCCTCAGCTCCTCTATGTCCCGAACCTTCTCCCTAAACACACACACACACACACACACACAGACAGACACAGACACACTTATTGTTTGCCTTGATTTTAGTATGTTTATGTACTTTGAAATAAAGCATCTTCCTTATTGCAAATACATTTCCAGAGAATGATTTACTGTTATGATAACAGCAGATGTGTACAGTAAAAGTGTTTGGGAGAACGGACTGGCTCTTGATCAAGTTCACTTCATAAACACTAACTTTTAAGGATGAACTACACACTATATATGTTATTGTTGTTTTTACTCTTATAAAACACATTGTACATTACCTGGTAGTGTCCAACACAAACAAACAAATCTCAAATATTCTTTCAGCCCACTGCTGATGTTCACTGTTGAATGAGTGAACATTGTTCACAACTATCAAAGAATTTGAGAGATAAGTGATCATTTTTGGACTTGCAGGTGCTATTGGAAGCTAATGTTTACTTTTAGGAGAGTTTACTTTTAGGTACTTGTGTGGGGGTGTTGTTTAACAAGGAACTTTGTCTATTTGGTTTCCGAGGAAAGAGACAGAGTGTAGCATCCTCCTGCTCTAACATCTGTGACAGAGGCTCCATGTACGTGGACAGACAGCTTCATAAACTGAAGCCCAATGTGGTCCGAGTGTAAACTAAAGCCTAATATAGCATTATAAACTACAGGTGTAACAATGTTGTAACCTTAATGGTTACTTAAAGTGGAAGCTGCAGCATGTCAGTACATGTCAGGGTCCAAACATAGCTTCATAAATTGAAGTGTGTACCTGTCCTGGTCAGAGAGATAACTGTAAACTGCAGCCTGGTCTTCAGAGAGCTGCTCCTCCATGTTGCTGAGCACAGAGCGAAACTTCTGCAGACACAACATCATCTCCTCTAACTCATCCAGAGAGTACTGTGGAGAATAAGTACAAGAGTTACCTTTCAACCACATGTCCAATTAATGGTAATTAATGCTAAGTTACATTGATGCAACGTGGGTCCAGAGATACAAAATAATATGACTGTGATCAGCACAGAGGCACATACAGTAATACAAGACACACAAAGCATTGACATGGGGGATATTAATGTTAATAGAAATATTGACAAAATAAGACACCATTGTGCTGCATTACTAGACACTAAAGCAGAAGCACAGACATAAAAACCACATACATACATATATAAAATACATACAAAATATTAGTTTTAATGTTCTGATATGTGACAGCAATCTAATCTCATATCCATTGTAATGGTGAAGTTCACAAATAGATGATAGATTATGGATGAAAATATGACAAGAGATTAGATTTATTGGTTAGTCAAAACCTTGGTCGTTGGCAGGGCAATTTCTGCAGTTTACATTCCGCTTCAAGAGTGCGCATGCGCCAACGTGCATGCTGCCTGTTGCCGTAGCTCCATCTCATTGTCTTACTTTTTCCAACTTTTAGCTTTCCTTTTTCTTCCAAAACTGAGTAACTTGTGTGGAAGTATAATTTAAACTACGCTCTTTACAAAAATGAGAGTAGAAAGTGTTTTGGTACTTTTTTTCGCCGTGGAACTTCATCTCCTACTACTTGGTCAGGGCACCACTGTAGATCAGCTGTTTGGCCGCATTGTTTACACCAGGGAACAGCTGATCGCGCTGAAGCCGAGCAGCATGGCGCCCAGGACAACCGATGTCCCCAGTGAGATCTGGAGGAGGACACACCGAGGATGTAGAGGTGGAACAAAGCGGCAAGGGAAGAGAGAGGGGGTGCAGACAAAAGAGACTTAAGAACAAGAGCTTTAAGACGTGTCTGCCTTCTCTCGTATTGAACAACCTGAGATCACTGGAGAATAAATGGACAAAGTCAGACAGAGTTCCGTGAGTGTAGTTTGATGTGCTTCTCAGAGACATGGCTACCCCAGGATATCCCGGTTCATAACGTTTCCATCGACGGCTTTCAGACTGTTTGGGCCGACAGGGAGCGGTAAGTGGAAAGGCGGCTGGTTTGCTGTTCTGGTTAACAACAGATGGTGTAACCCTGGTCACGTTACTATCAAGCAGAGTATCTGTAGCCCGGACATTGAACTGTTAGCTGTGGGACTCCGGCCATATTATCTGCCACGTGAATTCTCACATGCCATTGTTGTGGCTGTTTACATCCTCCCCTCTGCTAACCCGGCATCAGCGTGCAATACCATTCACACCACATAGCATCATATTAATCTCGGGTGACTTCAACCATGTCAGTGTTTCAACAACACTGACTAATTTCACCCAGATTGTGAGTTGTCCTACTAGAGAGGAGAGGACACTGGACCTGCTGTATGCCAACGTTAAGGATGCATACAGCTCTTCCCCCCTCCCCCCCTGGGTAGGTCAGACCACAACCTGGTTCACCACAAAACCTGCTATGTGCCTCTGGTTAAAAGGCAGCCTGTGAGCACAAGGACAGTGAGGAGATGGTCAGAGGACACTTATGGGACACTGCAGGAATGTTTTGAGGTGACAAACTGGGATGCACTCTGTGAGCCTCATGGAGAGGACATTGACAGGCTCACTGAGTGCATCACTGGCTACATTAACGTTTGTGTGGACTGCAATGTCCCAACTAAGATGGTTCATTGTTATCAGAATAACAAACCATGGGTAACAAAAGACATCAAAGACATCCTGAATGCCAAGAGAAGGGCCTTAACTGATGGTAATAAGGAGGAGGTGAGGGCAATCTAGGCTGACCTGAAGGTGAAGATCAGGGAGGCCAAGGAGAAGTACAGGAGGAAGCTGGAGCGGAAAGTCCAGCAGAACAAGAGCATCACTGGCTTCAGACCGACTGGCAGCAGAGGAGTTTAAGGCAGCTTGGACAGGGCCAACGAACTGAATCTGTTCTTTAACAGATTCGACACACCGGCTCCTGCTCATGCCCCCTCTAACTCAGCAGCTGTTGGCCCTCAAGCTCCTCTGAGTCCACTGCTCCCCCCTCCTCCATCTTCCTGGGAGAGTCCTACTCCCCCCTCAACCGGCTCTCAGGCTAACGGTCCTCTCCAGACTGACGACTCCCTCCCCCTTCTCCATCTATAACCTCTTCTGTGTGCCTGACTACTGACCAGGTGAGAGGACAGCTGATGAAACTCCACTCAAACAAGGCAGCAGGCCCCGATGGAGTTAGCCCCGGGGTGGTAAAAGCCTGTGCCCCCCAGCTATGTGGAGTCCTTCAGCAAGTCTTCAACCTGAGCCTGAGTCTTCAAAGGGTCCCTATTCTGTGGAAGACATCTTGCCTCATTCCTGTGCCAAAGACGCCACATCCCAGTGGCTCCAAGGACTACAGACCGGTGGCACTGACCTTCCACATAATGAAGACCCTGGAGAGACTGGTGCCGGAACAGCTGCGGCCCATCGTCAGACCCTTCCTGGACCCCCTTCAGTTTGCCTACCAGCCCCGGCTGGGAGTTGAGGATGCAATCATCTTCCTGCTGAACCGCATCCACACCCACCCGGACAAGCCAGCAAGCGCGGTGAGGATCATGTTTTTTGATTTCTCCAGTGCTTTCAACACCATCTGGCAAGCCCTGCTGGGTGAGAAGCTGGCAGCGATGCAGGTGGATGCCCCCCTCGTGTCCTGGATTGTTGACTACCTGACTGGCAGACCACAGCATGTGCGTCTGCAGCACTGTGTGTTGGACAACACTGGGGCCCCTCAGGGGACTGTCCTCTCTCCCTTCCTCTTCATCATCTACACCACAGACTTCAGCCACCACACAGAGTCCTGCCACCTTCAGACGTTTTCCGATGACTCTGCTGTGGTGGGAAGTATCAGCGGTTGTCTCATGGTGTGAGTAGAACCATCTGCAACTCAATGCGACGAAGTCTAAGGAGCTGGTTGTGGATCTACGAAGGGCCAAGGCACCAGTGACCCCGGTTTCCATTCAGGGGGTCAGTGTGGACATTGTAGAGGATTAAGTAAGTATCTGGGAGTACACATGGACAATAAACTGGACTGGGCTAAGAACACTCAAGCTGTTTACAGGAAGGGCCAGAGCCGCCTCTATTTTCTGAGGAGGCTGAGGTCCTTCAACATCTTCCGGACAATGCTGAAGATGTTTTATGAGTCTGTGGTGGCCAGTGCTATGCTGCCGAGGATGCTGGCCCAACTACATGCCATCTTGGACAGTGTCTCCCACCCACTCCATGACGTGCTGGTCAAAAAAAGGAGTACCTTCAGCGGAAGACTCATCCTTCAAAAAGCACCACAGAGCACCACAGGAAGTCATTCCTGCCTGTGGCCATCAAACTCTTTAACTCCTCCCTCTAAGTGTAGTCAGTCTATATGACCCTAAGTAAGGGATGGGCAAACTTTTTGACTCACGGGCCACAATGGGTTCTAAAATTTGACAAACATGCCGGACTGCCCGTTCCTGCGTTGACTACTTGTTAGTGTAGTTGGCATGCTTCGTAGCAAAGTGACGGCTGATATTGTACTCTTTGAAAACTGCGACAGTTTCTTGGCATATTAGGCATACAGCCTTTGACCGGACTTCAGTGAAAAAATATTTTGTTGTCCACTCCGTATTAAACACTCGGCGCTCACTATCCACTTTTCTTTTCTTTGATAAGCTAATTTTTGAAGAAGGGCTCATAAGAGAAGAAGAGAGTGATACACGCGAACAAGGTCAATGTACCTGAAGTGCGCCATCTTTTGGGGAAACGTGGGCATTACAGGGGAAAGGTAAATTGAACAAGGTTTACCCGTACCTATTTTAATAATAATAATAATAATAATAATATATATATATATATATATATATATATATATATATATATATATATATTTGGTCACGTTCGGCGGGTCGGATTAATAAGCTTAACGGGCCGTGTGTGGCCCGCGGGCTGTAGTTTGCCCATGTCTGCCCTAAGTCATTAAACTGGACATTGATCATTAACATCACTGCAATACTTGACATAATTGTGCAATATTCTGTGTTAATACTGCTGTGCAATATACTCTTTTCAGTTTAAAATTCCCTATTTACTGATATTTATTTATAATTCTATTACTACTATGCAATATACTCTGTCTCATTATAATCTTAATAGGATACACTTAATTTGACAGTTCATGCACTATTACTTACTACTTGTATTATTACATCGTATTATTATACCATATTATTATCATTAACCGGTAAACCCACTTCGTACTTTACACTTATTTCAATTTTATACTTATACCCACTTGGTACTTAATTTATTTTCTGACCTGTATTATAGTGTTTTATATTTTTGCTTAGTACTATTATTCCTGTGTGCACTGACATGATAGTGAGCTGCTGTAACAAAAGAGTTTCCCCTCGGGGATCAATAAAGTATTTCTGATTCTGATTATCATACTTTTCACTGTTTAATTGTGGTAGTTTAGGTGTTATCATTTCCTGGTTTATTTTGGTGGTATTCTTCTTCCCTTGTGTATCTTGTGTTTTTACTTCCTGTCTGTGTTTTCCCTACAGTTTTGATTGTTGGTCCTCCCTTGATTGTTTGCACCTGTGTCTCATTGTCTCACCTCCCCTAGGGTATTTAGTCTGGGTCTTTTCTTTGTTCAGGGTTGGATCATCGTTGTACACATGGTGTTGTTCCTCCCGAGCATTGGTTCTGTGAGTTTGTGTTGGTTTCTTTGTTCTCCTGTGGACCTTGTTTGGATTTTGGATTTTGCCTGCTCCTTTGTGAACTGTGTTCCACCTTGGACTAACTCCCCTGCTTTCACCTATGCTGGCCGGTACTTATCTGCCTTTTTTCTGCTCATTACCTGTCTGCTCACCTCTGCCTGTTCTTGCCTGCATACCACCCCACAATAAACACGGTAGTCATCCGGCTACTTTTCCCTGAGACTGCTTCCTCGTCATCTGCTTTTGGGTCCACATACCTCTATACAGCACCCCTTATGACATTAATATGTAAAGTTATTGATTCTACTTCATTCTTTTCTTAATCCATCATTAATTTATTGTTGTTTTTTTTACTTTTTTGCCTGTTAAAAACAGTTTGTGTGGAAAACTCATTTATGGGCTCAATCTGGTACAATGACTTAGAAGATAGATACTTTTATTTGTCCCTGTGTGGAAATTGGTTTACAGCACAATCACAAGGCATTTCATCACAACACAAAAGTCACCTCTAGACATACACGTACACATACCCATATCTCGCACAAAGTGCATGGGGGATAAGGTGCTAATGCATTACCTGTTTAAAAACGTAATGGCTTGTGGAATAAATGAAAACTTAGACCTATTTTTAGTGAATAGAGGGGGACAATATCGTCGCCCAGATTGCAACAATTCAACTGAGGAGGTAAGGGGGTGCCTCTGGTCAACCACAATGTCGTTTCCCTTCTTCATCGTTCTGTCTCTGTAGATGCATTCAAAATTTAGTAACATAATCCACAGCAGTTTGCTGGCTGTTGTTTAAAGTTTTTAAAATATTTTTAACACTTCCTTTTCCAATGTTCAACTATACTTTCAGTCTCATAATATTCACTGGCTAAAGGGGTTTGTATAGGAAAGATTTTGCCTCATCGTTCCAACTCTGGTGTGCACTTTTTCATACTAGTGTGATAATACTGTGTTAAGACACATATTTACTTAATACTTCGTTGTACTACTTTGCACCTGTTTAAATCCATATTTAAAGGTAAACGTTGCCAATTTTCAGCAAATACCGCCTAGAATTTTTAAAATAGTAGAAATGTAATTGTAGTGTTAATATTAATAAATTTATAATAATAGGAATGACAGCTATAGGAATAATGATGACAGTATTAGTAACAGAGCCAATCATAGAAAAGGTTTCAGTCGTAGTCATCTGGACACTGTTTTCAGAATCAAGACGTTTCGGCTCCCAGCCGGAAGTCATTCTCAATTGTGAAGAAATGGGACGGGAATTAGACATTTAAGCTACTCTGTGTTACATAAGCCCTGCCCTCAGGAAGGAATCTGCCTGAGTATCTGTTAATAGCTAGTTTCACCTGAAACTGACCTAATAGTTTCCAAGATGGCCCAGTAATCAGTAATCAGGCCTATTGTTTTCTGGCTGCATCTACTTCATCACTGTTAAGTACCTGATTAGCATGTGATTGGCGTGACCAAGGTGATAATACACTCTGATAGACTTTGGGCAGATTGAATCTCAGACCAACAGTTTGGTTACTGGACAAAGGGAGACATGTATTAACAGAAACAATTGGATCAAAAACTTATCAGACCGCATCCTGACACAGGCGGAAAAAGATGTGCTCTCCAAAGGGCTCAACTTTTCAGTTACATCCAACCACATCCCTACAGTGGACTACATCACAGCCACCGAATGGTGGCGAGTTAGTAACGTGCAGTAATGGAATAAAAATGCATACAGACGGAGAGGGAGAGAAGGAGAGAGGAAAAAGGTGCATCATGGGAAGTCTCCCAGCAGTCTAGGCCTATAGCAGCATAACTAAGGGATGGTTCAGGACTCACCACTCATAGGATGGTGCCTGACCATTAAGAGCTTTGTAGGTGAGAAGAAGGATTTTAAATTATTTTCTGGATTTTACAGGGAGCCAGTGCAGAGAAGCTAATAATAACTCTTTTCCTAATAATAACTCTTTTCCTAGTTCTTGTCAGTACACGTACACATTCTGGATCAACTGGAGAGTCTTAAGGGACTTAATCGGGCAGCCTGATAATAAGGAATTGCAATAGTCCAGCCTAGAAGTAACAAATGCATGGACTAGTTTTTTGGCATCATTTGAGACAGGATGTGCCTGATTTTTGCAACATTGCATAGGTGAAAGAAGGCAGTCCTTGAAGTTTGTTTCATGTGGGAGTTAAAGGATAAATCCTGATCAAAGATAACTCAGAAGTTCCTTACGGTGGTGCTGCAGGCCAGGGCAATGCCATCTACAGTAACTATATCTTTAGTTAATGTGTCTCAGAGGTGTTTGGGGCCAAGTACAATAACTTCAGTTTTGTCTGAGTTTAACATCAGAAAATTGCAGGTCATCCAGGTCTTTATATCCTTAAGGCATGCTTGAAATTTAGCTAACTGGTTAGTTTCATCTGGCTTGATCGATAGATATAAATGGTTATCATCCGCATAACGATGAAAGTCGTGAGTGTTTCCTAATAATATTGCCTAGAGGAAGCATATATAAGGTGAATAGAATATATAATTACATTTATTTAAATACATCTCTGAGCCTGTGCATGTGGTCATTTTGTCAGAGTTATGTACCTACTCTGACCTGCTGGATTCTACAGCTAAGAAAATCATCCATGAAATCAAGCCAGCTTCAATTGATGTGTTTGTGATAAAATATACCTCTTCACTGGAAGTTCAAAGCACTTCATGACCAGCAATATCAGCAGAGTTTGGTGTGTCTGTAGTTATTCAGGCAAGACGTCAGGCCCAGAAATGTGAAAACATTTCACTGCAGCTAAAGAAAGCTAAGAAAACACCATATTTAACCTTCTATATGTCAGTGGAGGTCATGAAGAGGAGCTCACCTAGAAGCCACAGCAGACTCCAGGATGGATTATTCAGCAAATGGAAATGTTCAGGTAAGATCAAGTAACAGTTAGCATTAGCTACCATTTGGCAGAACTGTCTTGCAACATTTTCTCATTTTCTTTACCCTAGCTGTAATAAATATCTTAACAGATTGATGTTAACATTGCTTTGTCAGTGGCCCATCAATAAAGACACATTTCTTCTTTTGCAAAGCCAGTTTTCATGCTATATTTAGTTACTGCCTTGCTATATGTCATTGCTAAAACTAGCATGGTGTACAGATCTGAGTTTCACAACAGGCTAATCCAGAAGGTTTTGTAATTGTATGGGACGATGTGGCGTTTCACCATCTCTTCCACTCACAGAGTGGTTTACAGCCCAGACATCAGAAAGATAAATAACTAATAAATAACTAAGTACTAAATAAATAACTAAGATACTTTTACAAAGATGATAGTGACACTAATTGTAATGCTACCTGTTGTTTGTGATTCTATTGTCAATATGAGTGACAAAGTGTTACTGTTGACGGACAAATGTTGCCAGTGTTATGGTACCAGAGTTGATCCTCAGATATGTGGTAAGTGTTTTGGTTGCAATAGTGCAATTTGGAACGTGAGATGAACTGTTATGCTGAGCTGCATGTCGGTAAAGAGTTTTGAAAAAAGTGAACTTGTATAGAGAAATGTGACTTAGCAATTGTAAAAAAAACTGTAAGATGAAATTACATAAAATTGTGGCAATAGTGTCAACATTCATGGTATATGGTTGGTTGTAAATTAAAATCTACCATGCAGTCTGTAAAATCTTTATCCGTGAATAAGCTCTGTGTAGTCTAAGCAGTGTAATTTAATCCAATATACAAACACCAGACTCTATTGCAAAATCACCTTTCTAAGAAAGAGAATTGATTGCTGGGCAGCTGTATTGCATTGCATTAGATTGTACATGTATTCCTATTGTTCTTGCATTTTCACTATATACATCATTTTGTAGTAAGAATATTATATGGCTAGAAAAATCATTCCCTGCGCAATTCAATGCAAATGTTGCTGTACTGTATTTTTTGTACTAACACTGAATGATGACTCAGATAATTTTGTCTAATGTGAAAAGGTTGCTCATTGTGCTGAACCCACAGAGAATGAATCCAACTTTAATAGGTGGAGTGTAAGCCACTGCTACTTGGCCAGACATGGACAGAAACAGGATGATAATATTGCTCTGTGCCTGATGTGGATGTAAGTAGGCATTGTTTGGTAACACATTAGCAATAAGAACTTTATAAATTGATGATGACAAGCTGCTTTAACAAAAATTTCAGATTTTGTGATCAGCTCACAATGGATTTGCGTATATTAAAATTGTCCAGTCTTTGTGTTAAGCCAAGCTAAACACATCCTGGACCTGTCTCTGTACTTGACGCACAGAAATGAAATTGATATCCATTTTCTCATCTTGGGAAGATGGCAGCCAAAGGATTTCCTAAATATCAGTCAATTCCTTTAAGGGACTTAAAGGCAGTAGCACTGGAAACAAAACACCATCCCTTTGAGTGGCGACACTCCAGTCATGATGCTGTTTATTCATATTCTCTGCTGGTGAACCAGACTGAGCAGCAACAATCACTTCCAACTGTTCCTTTATTCTCCTTATTTACAACAGACCTGAGGAACAAAAGCCTGCCTCTGTCAGCAGAGAAGATGCCACACTGATGGATATTTTAGTTCCTAAATTTGATGATTTTTCAGCTTAGAAAAAAAAAAGTGAGGCATCTTAAGTCACAAACCATCATCATATGATGTTTTCTAGCACCATTGAAAACAATTAAGTAAAGGTGCTGCACTGCCAAAACTTTCGACTTTTCTTTTTGCAGTGTGAGTCTCCTTATACGTATGTGGGTTTCACATATAACCATCATACTAAATACACACTTTAATCACTGAACAGTTATATGCTCATCGAACCAACACACTACTACACATACACCTGCAGTGGGGGAAAGTAACTACATGTATTTACTTTGGTAGGCTACTTGAGTACAGTTTTGAGGTTCAGTACTTTTCCTAAGCATTGTTTTCATTTTATGCTACTTTATACTTCTAGTCCACTACATACATCACAAGTATTGAATCAGAAGTCTCCATGTTTGGTTTTATCTTTAACCACCACACCCAACTCCCTGCATAAACCGCCACTCCTGATTAGACACTCCCAAGAAGTTAGAAAATCCCCTTGCTTTAGGCCTGTCACTTGTTTCCCTACAATCCATTGCATAGTGCAGAACAAAGAAATAAATAGGTAGATGGAAATAGGAATAATGATGACCTGATTTATTGTATTAATTCAGCATTAATGTAATCCTTTGTTTACTGCTGGTATTCTGATTTGTAATATTTTCTTTGTAATTTTTTCCTTTTCATGTATAGAAAAAAACATCCATCCATCCTTATTGCTAATGATAAACAGTTGGAACGGCTTTCTTGAGTTTAAATGTGCTCCCCACAACAGGTATTCTGAGTCAGCGCCACCACCATCACTGTGCTTTTTACTATACTACTTACTACTTTTAGTTTTGATAACACTTCTGTACTTAAACTTAAGTAACATTTTGAATGCAGGACGTTTACTTGTATGTTGTATTTTTACACAGCGGTATTACTCAACACGTCCTCATTCCTAAACGACAGACTAGGTCAATTGTCAATGACTCCCAAAACAACATATACGACCGTTCCCCAAAACAACATTTATGACTATTGGAAAGTACAAGCGACAGGCATACCGGACCTTAAGTATGTTACGTAAGTCACGTGACGTAAGTCACGTGACGTTAAACACATGATTAATGTTTTCAAACTGTCGCATTTTGGTTAGGTTAGGCAACAAAACTACTTGGGTTAGGTAGGAAAAGAGTGTTGTTTCGGTTAAAATAAGTTACACAAGTTAAGTTATGTAACATAAGTCACAAAAGTCACGTGACATTATTTCACGTTGACCTGGTTTCACATGCGACACGAACCCCTCTCCTGGGTTCTCCTGTGTTTGTCACCTTTCTCCTAACGCGGACCTTGTCACTCTTTATACAATGTCTCCAGACTTCCTCTTTTGCTCCTGTCATAATTACTATGGCCACTAGTTTATTAGGCCACTATTACTATTTTAAAATTATAGGTGGAATTTGCATTGTGCTCCCCTCGTCTCTCAAAACCTAACACGGCAGCGGCGGATGGTCACCCACCATTGAGTCTGCTTCTGCCCGAGGTTTCTGCCTGTTAAAAGGAAGTTTTTCCTCGCCACTGTCGCCAAGTGCTTGCTCATGGTGGGATTTGTTGGGTCTCTGTAAATAATATTAAATAGTACGGTCTAGACCTGCTCTATAGGAAAAGTGCAATGAGATCACTTCTGTTATGAATTGCATTGCATAAATAAAATAGAATTGAACTAAATAGAGGTCGCAGCCTAACAAAAAACATAAATATGGGTTTTAATAACCTGCTTGCACAATCTGCCTAAACGGACGTTTTTCTGGTGAGGACAGGCTGGTCTTACTACTTTTACTTAAGACCAGAAAAGTGGACTACATCAATCCAGTTTTCAGGTCTTTGCATTGGCTTTCTATGTGTCAAAGATTTGATTTGGAAATACCACTATTGGTTTATACAGCACTGAATAGTTTAGGGCCAAAGTAGATCTCTGATCTGCTGCTACATTATGAACCATCCAGCCTCCCAGGTGGTCTGGGACCGGTCTGCTTACTGTCTACAGGTTCAAAACTAAACCTGGAGAGGCAGCACTTAGCTTCTGTGCACCACATTCTGTACGTGGAACAAATAAACATCAGTTCTTTCAAATCAAGGCTTCAAACTGTTCTATTTGCCACTGTTTTACAGTATTTATTTCAGTTTGGGACTATTTATATATCTCTCACTGAAACTATATACAACAAACACTAACATTTTTTTTTTTCTCTGTTTATTCTGTTATATTCTATTAGCGATATTTATCTTCTATTTTGTTCTTTTTAAATCCTACTTACTGTATATGTGTATTTTTATATTACCCTGTTTCTTTTGTATCATGTCTTCATATGAAACACAACAAAATTGCCTTTGACTTTTCTGTAGTTAAATATAAATTCACCACATAGTTAATTTGGGTGTCATTTATGGAGAAAGAGAGAAAACACACAAATGAAGAGTAGAAGACAGAATGAAAAGAGCTCCACAAGATCCACTTGCAAATTAGGCATTCATATGTTAATATGGTCCTGGCTTTGAAAGGCCTCCATCTCAAGAACTATGGTAACATGACAACAAATATACTGTTTATAATAAAGTGCAAACATCGTGACTCACTTGAAGATGAACACGTCATAGCTCACTGCTCACTGCTCACTCCTTTTTCTAATATTGGTGAATACAAAAAATCTAAATCAGTAGTCAGAAAAAAAATGTTTCACTGATCACATTGATGCTGATGGGCTTTGTCGTTCATTTGTAGTTTGTTCTTGAAATCACATTATGCGTTTGCAGGACTTGGTCAAAAATAGTTAAATTATAACAACTGCAATATTCATTACATACAGTGTATCATCAATATTCAACCTGCAGGACAAGTTGGAGCATCAGACATACACAGAGAAGCTGGTGACCCAGGTGTCATGCACATGTGGCGTAGGCTAAGTGTGTTTTATTTAGGTATAACGTTGACATGTTAACATGATCGCCTGTGCCACACCTATGCTACACTTTATGGTACACTTTATATGCCACACCAACACTACACCTGATATAACAAAATTAACTTAGTCACGTGTAGGAGCAGGTGTGATGTTGAGTGAAGCTACAATGGTCAGGTGTGCTGCGTCGAGCAACGTCTGACACTACACCTAACACTTAGAAAATACAACATTTCTAGTGTCTGTAGCGTCTAGTGTGGCATATCAGTGCAGGGTTGAGTGAAGCTGATGCCAGCAGGTGCGAAGCACTATGTCACCACACCTGATGCCACACCTAACACTTCCACCTGAACCCTTGATGCAGTGTTTATTCAGAGAGAGAGAAAAAGAGATTGGCCGTTTGTTCTGCACCCTGTGTGTTATTATTGCAAGTATATGTTGCTTTTATTGTGTAGTATGACTTTTCAGGCAATTTAATGAGGGTAAAGACAGTGAACTAGTTACTAGGTTAGGTGGAGTGCAAGTTAGGCAGGCAGGTACGTGTTTGAGGTACTGGTGTGCATGTTTATAGATACTTTCCACCCCTCATACATTGGATCCAGGTGCAATTAGCTGCCATTCTGACCAGTGTGTGTGTGCATCCATGGCCTCAGTGACCAGAGGAACTCATGCTATTTTTGTCAAAGCAGCTCTCATCTCTGAAGCATCAAATTCCCTTGTGAATGTACATAAATCCTGATATTTATTTATAATTGACTTAAAATTAAAAATTTTAAAAATTTAAATAAATTTGCTCCTGCTCTTTGAGATCCCCTACACTAGGATCAGTGTTTTAATACAGCCGAAAAACGACATATACAGTAGTAGCACTTGAAGAACCTACCGCCAGAAAGTCGCACCTTTGCAGAGACTGCACCACACTTGTACCACACCATAGTGTGTGACAGGATAATGTCAGTCAGTAAACCCACTACTGCACTGTGGCTTGGGATGTGATAGGAATCACCAATCTATGAAAAATATACTGTACTGCTTGCAAAACGAGTTTGATGGTCGTGAAACAATCACCAGTTTACCAGGAAACAAAAACCACAAGCCTTTAAAATGTCCAAGCTACATGCACAAAGTAAAGCTTGTTTTTTTTTACCGACAGCCTGTCACTGTGATTGTGTGTGTATTTGACAGCTACTATGCTGTTGCATCTCTCTGATTGGTGCGTGGTCGCTTCAGACTATGATTGGCTACTTAGTTCAATGCTCAGTCAGAATCAGGATGGCTGGATTTAATGTCCTAAATAGGCTATATCCGGCATCCTGAAATCTGATGCAAATGTCAGGGAAATGAACACTGTTTATTCATGCGGAAACTGTGTGTGTGGCTGCAACATCAGAGAAAAAGAGACATGCATTCACACGTGTAACCTGTCTTTTGTCTTGGAAATGTTACCTGCTGCCAGTAGGGACGGTTTGAGAATGAACTTGACTTTATGCAGAGCTTAAAACTTTTTGCACCATGATGCACACTGATGGTCACCGATACATTCTCTGTGAACTTCTCTGCAATCACACAGGACAACTGTTGTCATTAACCTTTATTGTTTATTTTGTTGGACATTTTCATGATGATAAAATTGAGATCTGATGAATATCTCAGTCAGTAGTTTGAGAGTTTAGATCTTTACAAAGACAACATTTTTTTTTGTAGATTCATGTGGATGTAGAGGCAGTAGTTCCCAATCCATCAAACTGTAGCACCGTTTATCAGTGCGACCCTCACAGGTAGCGGGCGGCCAGTGCAGACATAAGGCAAGCACTCACACCTAAATCCTCAACTTGTGTGATGTTGGATTGATGTTGAAAATTGAAACAACACATTTTAAGCTTTTTATTTATAACAAAGTAAAACAGATGACTGAGAAATGAATCCGAATTAATCAGGCATGTAGAATCAGTACATTAGAGCTAAAATAATTACTTACAGCTTGCTGCTGCAATGCTGGCACTCATTATTTTATAATCGAGACATCATCTGACAAAATCAGCATAAATACAGGTTAATGACAACAGATGTGTGATCAGCTGTATCAATGTTTCAATGGATTATGTTCACCTGTGTTTCCTCCTGCTCAGACTAACTCGTTGCTCAGACCTCTCCAAATCCAGCGCACTTTACACACAGCTGGCAGCATGGATACCTTCATTAAAGGTGGGGTCAGCGATTGTAATCCAATACACCTTTTGTCAAATTCAGTGAATATCTCCTCACGGTTCGCTAGCTGTCCGTTCAGTGCGTGCGCTGAAAAAAATCTGGTGTTTGTACATAGTCCTGGCTCTGTAAATGGGAAACAAAGTGGCTTGAACCGACTCTGTTCCATCAGCAACAGGGGGTGTTTGTGCTCACGCTGTAGGTCACCATTGTCCAAGCCACTGGAACCAGTTGCAGTCTGACCTCTGCCTCTTCCTTTGCTTCTGCTGGCTACTCTCCCTCTTCCACGTCCTCGCCGGCGAGGAACAGAGCTACATCATAATAGAAATGAAACATAATCTGAGATATAACCAAACCAACTTGGTATAAAAATATTTTACTTGCTACGGCATGTATCACTGACGGTACAGTATAAGTTACTGTTACTGTTGAAGTTACTAGCGATAATGTTATCGATTCATAGGCTAAGCTACTCCTCGGCTTAGACTTTGGCCTAGATAGTATTAGGCTTCAACACCTGTTTAAATATTGACAGGTTTATTGTCACACTTGCTACAGTAGCTGCTACAAAAAACATATGCCACCTGTATTTTCATAGAGATAAAAACTGCTTCCACTTACTGAGGCTAACTTACCCTCAGGCAGCAGACACTCTGGATTCCACCATATTGCCCAGTTGTTAGTGTTGTTGCCTTGGCAATGTGTATCCATGAATTTGGGGGGTGGAGCTTCTGAAGGAGCACTGAAGGGAGTGGTATATGTGTTTGGCTGTTGAGTTCAAATATTAACAATCTTTCTCCAGAATCACAGACACCATGATTTAGCTTTACTGACCTCGTGTGCTTCTCCAAACCCCATTTTGTATTTGTTTAATGATAACAAAGGACTGTTGAAGGACTTTCCCTTTTATTCCATTGGACAAACAAGGACTGATATTTTCCATTTGGAGGAGGAACAGACCTGCATAGTTGAAATGTATGAAACAGGCTATTCATATACATCACCTGTCTGTTCACCGTCAGTCAGATTTTTGGTGCTGTTTCTCACTTTTCAACATGCATTAATAAACTTCACAGTA
Organism: Siniperca chuatsi; assembly: GCF_020085105.1. Taxonomy (NCBI): domain Eukaryota; kingdom Metazoa; phylum Chordata; class Actinopteri; order Centrarchiformes; family Sinipercidae; genus Siniperca; species Siniperca chuatsi. The sequence goes on along the minus strand of NC_058060.1, from coordinate 146,786 downwards.
TCGATACATAGCAGCTTGAGTTTTGAGACCCTTGAGAAATTTGATTCCGAGGTGTTTAGGAGGTCCTGGTTTTAGTTAAGGAATCCGACAGTTATTTCGTATAACTGTCAGTAAGCTCTTTTAAGCACAGTTAAAGGTGACATAAACAGTTATTGCCACTGCTGAATGAGAGAAAGAGGTACAGACACGAGCTGGGAGGCCACCGAGGAGCATGAATCCTGCAGTTTTTGTTTGTCTGTTGTCAACATCTGTATGCATTTTTATGCCATTAATGCATGTTATTCTGTAGCTGCAGAGCCTGCATCTGTGGTTGTGGGTTCCACTGTGTTCCTGCTCGACAACTGATACTACAGTTGTTGTTATTGGCTTTGTTACTATTATTATCATTATTATTCCTATGACTTTCATTCCTATTATTATTACTTTATTAATATTAATATAACCACTACCATTTCATTATTACTATTTTAAAATTCTAGGTGAACAGTGAGCAATGAGATAACTTATGAAATGATGCTATATAAATAAAATTGAATTGAACAGAACAAGAAATTTCATTGTGGCCTTTAAATACAATGTTGACCAACTACTGAGCTCCAGATGAAATCATTATTTTATGATCACAACATCGTCAGACAAAATAGACAAAAATACAATTAATGACAGCAGCTGACATTTCAAATGAGTGACCAGAGATAAAGTTAGAAGCAAAAGGTTGTCATATCCAAGCACAGCCACAAAGCATCTGTGACCATATCTGAGCTGCAAATGTGTATGTATGCTGTAAAACATGAAAAATGTTGGCAAAACAATTGTAAACTATATTATAAATGTGATTCCAGTGGACACTGAAACCTGACGGACCCGTGACTGAACCAGATTGCAACTGGAACATGACACACTGGGAAGCTATCAATGTGAATGTGGTTGACTGAATACATACAAGTGAAATAAGGACACACTATGGAGAGTGTGGTATTACTCACATGGATGTTTCCCAGAGTGTGTTGCTTGTTGTAACTCTTCTGAGTACAGCAGGTACAATGATGGTCACAAGAGCAGCAGCATGCCATGGTGGCTGTATGATCACCCTCCCAAAGCTTCTCCTCATCTTCATTTCCATTCCTGTCCACCTCTTCCTCCTCATCAGGCACCAGCCCTTTATCCACAGAGACTGACACAGTACAGTCATTTTTTGCCATCCCAGGGAGACAGTCATGTGACTGCCAGTCATTGGACAGCCGAGGGAAAGATGGAGACGAAGAGAAGATCAGTGTAGGTCTTTGTGTCGTTTCTGAGGCACTCGTGGATACAGTCACTTCGTTTGGGACAGTATGAACAGCCCCATGTGATAACTTATTGGTGAGAGTGTTTCGTTGAATCTGCAGGTCTGTCCATGACTGGACAGCACGGAAAGGGGTGGAGGTATCCAAAGGGAGAACACTAGGGAGAAGGGTGCGTTTTGAGTCAGTCATGTAGGGAACATCCTTTCTGTGGACAATATGAGAAGATAGAGATGAAGACATCTGAACAGAAACAGAGCGGCTTGATGGCTTGAGGTCTGGGGTTGAGGATGAGGATGAGAATGGAGCTAGAGTCGAGGAGGAGGGTGTATCTGAGGAGGCAGTTGCATTTCTTGAGGTCTGGTCAGTGTCCATTGTTGTTGAGGATGGCAAAGATAAAGGCATAGCTCTGCCTGTGGATGAAAATGAATCAGCTTGGCGTCTAGGCAACAGAGAATTCCCAGGAGATCCGTCTGAGGCTTCAAAGCTGCCTGACTCTTCGAGCACAGGGGTTGGATTGGAAACCTGGATGGGTTCTGCCCAATAGACTTGCCCTTCAGTATCAAGCTGCTGAAAAAAGGCATCCACATCTCCATTTTCATCTTCTGAGCAATCCACTGAGGTTTGAAATACCATATCCAAGCTCTCAATCTCGATTAGATACTTTGGAACTTCATCATGTAAAACTAAAGAACTTCTGGGTGATTCACTTTCTGTGCCATTAATTTCCATTTGACAGACTTTTCTTAACTCTTCTTGTTTGGTTTCAGGTGAAAGCTCATTGTGCAAACTACAAGAGGGGACATGTAGATCTATTTCTGTTTGGTTACATACTTCCTTAGAGACTAATCTAGAACCTTCTGACAGACCGGCAGAACTCTCTGTATCTGAGATGTAAACAACATCCTCTCGAGTCTGCACAGTGTCAGTATGTCTCTCACCTTCTAACTCTCCCTTTCCAGTCCTCTGACGGGTATCCTCTAAGTCCAAAGAGAGGTGATTTATCTTAACATGAATAACATCTTGGATAGGAGAGGCTGGAGCAGGGGCTGTGTTATCATCATGAGAACTTGGTCTGTCCTGTTGGCAGATGGACTGCTCTGTCAGGTCTGAAATTCTTCCAACAGCTGGATCTATAAAACCATCTGGATCATGTGGTTGTGATGACAAGACAGACTGACAAACTGGAATGGAAGTCTTAAGAGAAAGGCAGGGCAGTGTGGGACAACCCTTTTCAAACTTAGAGGAGTCCGGCATGAAAGAGAGTGGAGCTAAGGGATTGTCCTTGTCCGACTGAAAGGAGAGAGAGGAGGGTGTTTCTTCCTCTTTCTTTTGGGTATCAGTAGGTGGATCAGACAGGCCTATTTCACCTGAGTCTGGGAAAAGGGAATCTCTTTTATTGTTTTCTGGACTCTGTGAGAGAGACTCAGTTAATGGGTAGTCTTTAGATGCTAAAGAGGATGGACGATGAAAATCAAGAGGGGCAGTGGGACATAAATAGGGGGAGTAGGGAGGCAGAGATGATAAGCCACCAGAAGCAGAGTGGGAGTATTCATTGTTCCCTGGACTCCCAGAGGAAAAGTCAGACTCTGTAGAAGACAAAGCAATTGAGGCAGAAAATGGACAATCCAAATTTGGAGAGGAAGAAGGAGATGAGGCAGGAGGAGGGACACTTGAAAAGGTAGAGCATGTTGTCTCTTCAGAGTCATGAGAAAGAAAAGAGAGGTGGGGGTATGGAGCATCCTTGTCCTCAGTTTTAATCTCCTCTGACCCTCTAATCAATGAGGCAGGTTGCATGTGGGGAGATGTAGGGGAGAGAGGGATAAAGAAGGCAGGAGATGGGAGAGTTGGAGATTGGTAGTGAGTTACTTTCTGTAACTCGGGTGAGGAAGAGCAAGGAGGAAGGTACTCACATACCAATGCAGGCAATGAAGCAGGTAGAGACCGATCCTGATCTGCTGGAGTCTCTGTCCCTGAATTTTGCAGGTTAGATTTTGGGAGACACAACAAGACAGGAGATGGGGAAGGGCCAAAGACTAATGAATGCTCTGGTGTAGGACAGGGTGCGGAGAGGACAGATTTGTCAACATCAGAAGAGGTCAAAGATGAGGAGAGCAGGAGAGATGGGGAGGTATGAGAGGAAGAAGGAGAGGGGGAGCCTGGCCTCTCAATGATCTGGCTGTCATTGCTCCTTCCTGACAGGCCTGACAGAGCCTGCAACCAAACAGACAATACAGACAGTCAAACAGCCAGACACATGAATTGTTCTATATATACTGTACATACTATACATCACATTTTAGTGACATAGCACATTCTGTCATCTAATCAGTGTGAGTTATTTAAAGGGGTACAGTGATTTAGCATTGCGCTTCCATAAAGTTGGGGGCTTGTGAGAAGAGTAAGTATGCATTAGTAAGTGAGGAGACCTTGATGAGATCAGGTCCTGGTGACGCCTGCTGAGAGAGGGAGGGTATGAAGGGCTCCTCTAGAAAACCACTGCTGTCTGACTGGCAGCTGTTGGTCCGTATTACACCCTGTACTGCTCACACACACAAGGAAGGGAAGGGAAAACAGAGGGAAGGAGGGACAGTGCATTATAATCCTAACACCCAGTGTGTCCAGCCCAAAAGGCATTAGGGAAATATGGTTGTATTCCTTCTTTCCAAGATGCACATGAGAGGGTATCAGTTTAATGTCTGTGTGGCCAGTACATATATAGATAGATTCCAGGGTGTGTTTATCTTAGCTTAGCACAAAGACTAGAAACAGGTGAAAACTGCTGGCCTCATCTAACTCTGGGAGTACTTCGCAAAATGTCTGACTGACTGTTCTTGAAGATCAAGTCAATATGGTTCCATTGCAGGCACTTTCATACTGAATTTGTTATTTGTATTAGTGCTCCTACTTTGTAATGTACATTATACTGTAGTCCCTGCACCTGAGGGGGAGGGAGAGAAAAGGCAGGAAAACCAACAAGAGCTTCTTCACTCACACATTAATACGGCAAAAATCCTGATATCATTAAGACTGACATCATAGAAAATGTATGACTGGTGAAACTCACCTCCCTGACATCTTGCCCTGACAGGAAACATGTGACATGCAGTATAACTAGCAATGATTCCCATGTGAAAATGACCAAAGCCTATAATGACTTTGCATTTCTGCATCAAAGCATCAAAGTAGATTGTCCCATGATGTTGAAGCTGCATGCAAATGATTTGCATATTCATGCTCCCATGAATTGATTATCTAAAACTCTCCAAAGCCAAATAAGTTTTCTTATGTTGTAAAAGTTTAATTCATGTCTCAGATATACAGTTTTGTGATGAAAATTTTTGCTTGTACTTTAAAGTGATGATAGAGAGTGAGTGAGAGAGTGAAAATGTGAAAACTTTATTAAATAATTATATGCTTGACCCACCTAAATGTTCTGCTCCTCCCGTGTAGCTCCCTGTGACACTACATTCATCAAAACTGTGGATCTGGAATGAGACATGAAATAAAACAACATTAATAAACTTTGCAGGGAAGTGGGTAATAATATGACTTTAATATGATATTGCTTTTTATAATCTAATGCAATACAATTAAAAAAGCTCTGCAACAAATCGTGTCTAATGTTCAGTTTTTGGTGATACAGAAATGTGTTGATTCATTCAACACTTTAATCATTTGGGGGTTGTCGTTAGTGGCTTTGGATTGGATTGCATTATATTAAGAGGTGTTTCTCATATTCTTCCCCGCTCATGTCAACCCTGTCCCATAGTAACTGCATTCATGTGCAGCTAACATGTTTAAAACTGTTTTTATTGCCAGGAGTGGATATGCAAGGTAAAGCAAACATTGATTGAGAATGTTTTGCAAATATGAACATTTTGCATCTAGGTTGAAGCGAAATACATCATTGTTAAAAAAATTAATGGTGGCCAGTATATGTTTCCTCCAAAATGTAAGTGCAAATAACTGGAAACACAAATATACATATCTTGCAGACTAACCACCCTGCTATAATAGTGTTAGTGTTGCATTTGAACTGTTACAGTTGCAGTTCGTCTTGCCTCTTCCATTTCAAATGATTCCCTGGCCTGCCCTGGGCTCTTCTTCCTCTGCAAAAAAGTGCTGACTGCCAGGGGGAGACCTTCCCTCAGGGGCCAGGGTTTGAGTGCTCCTTCATGGGCAATCAAAGAAGCCACATGAGGCTGGGCCTGAGGGTATGGATCAGCTCCTTGCTCCTCTGCCAGAGGACTCAGACACACAGTCTCCAGTCCAGGTTTGACTTTTTTTAAGGGTACTTTCTTGTCTCCAATGCTGGGTGGAAGTTGCAGTGACTCTGGTGTAGCACAGGGAAGAGAGGTCTCAGCAAGTGTGGTTAGGTCCTGGGTTTTATGGTTGTGGATTTGGCTGAGTGACTTCTTTGATGCTCGTCTGAACAGCATGCCCATGCGCCTCCTCTTCTCCCGGGCCTCAGGAGGCAGGTCTTTCCCCTGTGGTGCTCTGAGAGGGGAGGAGGAGGAGGAAGAAGACCCCACCAAGGAGGAGAACGCTGTAGTTACCTGCTGGAGAACCTCGAGCTGTCTAAAACGATCTGAAGGAGACAGGAGAAGAGAGAAACGCTTGACAACAAATTTGAAACAAGTACAGTAGCAGACGTGTTGATAGTCATGGAAGAAGTAAGTCACTGACACTAGTGTCTACAGCTTATCCAATGATATTTTACCAGATCTGACATTTCTAAAAACATGATTTTCTTCCAACACCTAATGTCACTGACTGAATACCAAACACCATCAGCACTGCCATAACCAACCTAATCCACAAGCAATACCACCTCTGCTACCCCACAACACTGCCATAACCCCAGTTCCATCTGACACATACTTGAATATAATGTCTCAAACTTTTAAGAACTTTTAAGCAAATTGCAAATTACTGCTGTTGTTGATACTTGCATAATAGTTGCAATAAATGAATAAATGTTGCAATGTGTACATGTGCAGAAAAACAATCCACTACATTTAAAATCAAACGAAAAAGAAAAATTAAACTGAAAATAAATGAATCTTGTAAAACTTAAACAATATCTGTTTAGTACACCTCCCTTCTCATATAAAGTATAAATGTATATATATTTTGTTTTACACATTATTTGAAATACACTGTCATGTCGTCTGCCTCTAATGTCTGGCTACAATTTACACTTTCATATTGTTATTAAATTTGTGATCTCATTAGTAATCAGCTGTGACCTTAAATTGCTATTTTTCTGTATATAATTTGTATATTAAATTTCATTTAACTATAAGCTGCCACAATTCATTTTATTTATATAGCGCCAATTCGTAACAGAAGTTATCTCATTGCACTTTTCCTATAGAGCAGGTCTAGACTGTACTCTTAATAATATTATTTACAGAGACCTAACAAATCCCATCCCAACTATCTTTGAAAGTGTAAACCTGTTGCTGGTCATGTGATGAGCAAAACTGAGGAAGAAACCGGTAGTCCTCACAAACTTGTAAGTTGTGTTTGACTTAATACATACATTCAGTTGATCTGGGCATTCCTTGTGTGTGCTGGGATCCCTGTACTTACACCTGGCTCCACATACTTAAGTTTGGTCTGGATCTGTTTTTTCCTGGTTTGGGCCCCTTAGTTCTAATGAAGGGAAATCTTAATGCTCCAGCATAAAATTATATTTTAGACAAAAGTGTTCTTCCAACTTTGTGTCAACAGTTTGTGTTCGGACCTTTCCTGTTTCAATGTGACAATGCCCTCGTGCACAAAGGCAGCTCCAAAAAGATATGCTTTTCCTAGTTTGGTGTGGAAGAACTTGACTGACGTCCACAGAGCCCTGACCTCAACTCCATCCAACACCTTTGGGACAAACTGGAACTCTGACTGTGAGCCAGGCCTTATCACCCAGCATCAAAGCTGGACCTCACTAATGCTCCTACAGCTTCCAAAATTTTGTAGAACAAGAAAGGACAAACAAAATGCATGATGCCAGTAGTAGGATGGCATGGTACAAATAAACATTGGCATACATGTATCACTTGTTGGAAGTGCTTTTCCACACACGTATACCACTCGTCATAGTGCTAAAACTTAGACTTACTGCTGACATCTGGGTTTTCCAGGTCCAGCCGGTTCTTCTGGGCCTCCAGAAACACCTGGAGGTTTATTCCTCTTGCCTGAGACTGATGATTGATGAATCGAGCCGGGATGCGCCCAGAGAGGTCAGGTTCGTCACAGCCGAAGCCCAGGTCCAAGAGAACCTCCTCTGGGTCATCATTCCACAAGTTGAGTATGTCCATCACACTGCCAACAGGAGACGGGCCAATGGAGCATCGCACAGAACTGAGTATGTATCAATACTGTACACTAATAAACAGTTCTACCTGAAGTGTGTGGGTGTGTGTGTGAGTGAGGCAGTGTCTAACCTGAGTGGTCCAGAGTGACCTGAAGTTGCTGAGCTGAAGCTGTTCAACCTACTGAGAGCTGGACTTGACCTGCTCCACCTGAACAGGCACAAAAATGGTTCACAGTTCCAGTCACAAGCATTTTTGTTCATGTGTTTATTTATGGATTTCTAATGTCTGTCTTTTAGCTTCAGTGTGCGTAACATCACATTTGTATTGATACACTAGTTTAATGATTAAGTTCAAATTGTGTTCTGCCTTTTTTAAAAACCAGTTTAAGTATATCATGATATTCTATTCATCTTTATTGTCAGAGCCAAACCAACAGTGAATGTATCTACTAACAAGTATTGTGTGTGTATTACAGCCTGATATATCTTCTTCCTTTGTGCCATGGAGCTCCATTGTGCTCCATTGTTGTCCAAAAATTGCTAAAAACAGCTGTTTTAGGAAATTTACTGAGCCTTGGTAGAAATTAAACTTTATATTTGTGAGACTTTTTAAAGATTTACGTCTTCAGTAGGAACCAATGGGGTTGGAGCTGAGAGCCACAGGCAACAACACATTGTTGGTTATGGTCTTTGTTTGTGGGATTTGTTAACAATAAGAAAATATATAGAAGAATACCAACCCTATACTAAAGCTTAATCTTAGTTTTAAATAATCACTGTGGGTTAAACCCACTCATAGCCATTTTACTCTGGAGTGATTTTAAAGATCAAACTGTAAGATTAATAATCTGAGGGGGGCCCACTTTCTGAAACTGATGTGCTGCAATAAGCGCATTGTCTCATTTCCGGTCACCGGTGTTTGTGTGTTACTAGTAGCGTATTTTTGCTGCTCTAGCTCATCACAGTTAATTAACGACTTTCTTGCTAATCCCACAGTTTATTCAGTTTTGCTAGCCACCGTTCTTTATCTTAGCAGCTAGTAATGGCTTTTCTCTCTCCCTCTCACTCTCCTGCTCAGTGTGTCAAATGTTTAGCTATTCCTCTGCCTCCTCAGCTCCCGAGCAGCCAGGAAACCAGGGAGGCTGTGTGACTGTCGGAAGGAAGCCTAGCCCTAAACAGCAGCCCACGGTTCACCACCAACCTGTTCTCCCCACTCAGCGACACACCTGCTGAGAAACCAACTCTGATTATTGGCAGCTCCATTTTGAGAAGTGAAGTTAGCGACACCAGTGACCATAGTCAAATGTATTCCTGGGGCCAGAGCAGGCAACACTGAATCCTATTTAAAAATGCTGGCTAAGGATAAGCGGAAATACAGTGAAATACAGATTGTTATTCACGTCTGCGGCAACGACTTCCGATTACACCAATCGGAGGTCACTAAAATTAATGTTGAGTTGCTGTGTACATATGACAATGACAATGTTGGAGTTCGTAGTTTTCTCTGGGCCCCTGCCAAACCTGACCAGTGATGACATGTTTAGCCGCATGTCTTCATTCCGCTGCTGGCTGTCGAGGTGGTGTCCAGCAAATGATGTGGGCTTTGTAGATAATTGGCGGACTTTCTTGGGAAGACCTAGTCTGATTAGGAGAGACGGCATTCATCCCACTTTGGATGGAGCAGCTCTCATATCCAGAAATCTGAGTTTATTAGACCTAAACCATGACAACTCAGAGTTGAGGAGGCAGAGTTGCAGTCCTACACGCTTTTCTGTGCATCGAGAGCAGTTACCCACCTAAAACCCCATAGTGATGTTGTCTGCCCCCCAACCACTTAAATTATATAAATATGATACATAAAAACCTAAACAAAAATGCTGAAATAGCACAATAAAATAGGAGGATTACATATGGACACTTAAACATCAGATCTCTGTCATCTAAAGGTGTATTAATGAACGATTTAATATCAGAGTATCATATTGACTTATTTTGTTTTACTGAAACCTGGCTGGGTCATGAAGAATTTTAGCTTAGTTGAATCCACTCCGCCCAGTCATATTAATACTCACATTCCTCCAGGCACCAGCTGAGGAGGTGGAGTTGCAGCCATCTTCAAATCAAGCCTATTTATAAACCCTAAACCTAAACTAAATTATAACTCATTCGAAAGCCTTGTTCTTAGTCTTTCACACCCAACCTGGAAACCACAACAGCCAATTCGATTTGTTATAGTGTACCATGCTCCTGGTCCATATTCTGAATTTTTATCTGAATTCTCAGAGTTTTTATCAAGTTTAGCCCTTAAAACAGATAAAGTAATTATTGTAGGTGATTTCAATATTCATGTGGACATAGAAAATAATAGCCCTAGTACTGCCTTTATTTCATTATTAGATTCGATTGGCTTTTGTCAGAGTGTACATAAACCCACTCACTGTTTTAACCACATCGTCGACCTTGTTCTGGTATATGGCATTGAAATTGAACATTTAATAGTCTTTCCACAGAATCCTTCTTTATCGGACTATTACTTAATAACTTTTGAACTCCTATTACTGGACTACACGCCATTAGGCAAAAACTCCAAGATGTGTAATAGTGCTGTAGTTAAATTTAAGTAAGCGATCCCATCTGCATTTAATTCAGTGCTGTCTCAATATAACAGAGGACTCCTATGCTAATTTCAGCCCCTCCCAAATTGACCATCTTGTTGATAGCGCTGCAGGCTCACTGCGAACGACATTCGATTCTATTGCCCCTCTAAAAAGAAGATACTTAAACAAAGAAGGTTAGGTCCATGGTATAACCCCCAAACCTACAAATTAAAGCAAATATCACGGAAACTGGCGTTCCAACAACCTGGAAGAATCTCGTTTAGTCTGGCAAGATAGTCTTAAAACATACAGGAATGCCCTCCGTAATGCCAGAGCAGCCTACTACTCATCATTAGGCAAAATAACAACTCCAGGTTTCTTTTCAGCACTGTAGCCAGACTGACAGAGAGTCACAGCTCTATTGAGCCATGTATTCCTATAGCCCTCAGTAGTAACGACTTCATGAGCTTCTTTAATGATCAAATTTTAACTATTAGAGAAAAAATTCATCACGTCCTGCCCTCAACAGGTATCGATTTATTTTCAAATACAGGAACCTTAGAAACTGCTTTTGTTCTATCGACCTTCTTCAACTAACTTCAATGATTTCTTCATTTAAGCCATCAACCTGTCTCTTAGACCCCATCCCAACTAGGCTGCTTAAGAAGTTTTACCCTTAGTTAGCACTTCTTTACTGGATATGATCAACCTGTCTTTATTAACAGGCTATGTTGCACAGTCTTATAAAATAGGTGTAATTAAGCCTCTTCTTAAAAAGCCCACTCTTGATCCAGGGGTTTTAGCCAGCTATAGACCTATATCTAACCTTCCCTTTCTCTCTAAGATCCTTGAAACTGTTTGCCCATCAGTTGTGTTACTATCTAAATAACAATAGTTTATTTGAGGATTTTCAGTCAGGGTTTAGATTGCATCACAGAGACAGCACTGGTGAAAATTACAAATGCCCTTTTAATTGCATTGGACAATGGACTTGTCTCTGTAATTGTCTTGTTAGATCTTAGTCCTGCATTCAACACCACTGACCATCACATCCTATTACAGCCTCCATACCTATTATGGAACATGTAATTGGCATTAAAGCAACCACACTAAGCTGGTTTAAATCCTATCTATCAGAGCGCTCTCAGTTTGTACATGTAAACGGTGAGTTCCACAAGGTTTTGTGTATACCTATTGATCAAGCCAGATGAAACTAATCAGTTAGCTAAACTTCAAGCATGCCTTAAGGACGTAAAAACCTGGATGTCCTGCAATTTTAAATGTTGTTGATGATGATGTTAAACTCTGACAAAACTGAAGTTATTGTAATTGGCCCTAAACACCTCCAAGTCCTAATATCTAAAGATATAGTTACTCTCGATGGCAATGCACTGGCCTCCAGCACCACTGTAAGGAACCTTGGAGTTACCTTTGATCGAGTTTTATCCTTAAACTCCCGCATGAAACAAATTTCAAGGACTGCCTTCTTTCACCGATGTAACATTGCAAAAGTCAGGCACTTCCTGTCTCAAAATGATGCTGAAAAAATAGTCCATGCATTTGTTACTTCTAGGTTGGACTATTGCAATTTCTTATTATCAGACTGCCTGAATAAGTCCCATAAGTCCCTCCAGTTGATCCAGAATGCTGTGGCACGTGTACTGACAAGAACTAGGAAAAGCGATCATATTTCTCCAATATTAGCTTCTCTGCACTGGCTCCCTGTAAAATCCAGAATAGAATTTAAAATCCTTCTCACCTACAAAGTTCTTAACGGTCAGGCACCATCATATCTTAAAGAGCTCATAATACCTTATTACCCCATTAGAACACTAGGGTTACTTGTGGTTTCTAGAGTCTCCCAAAGTAGAATGGGAGCCAAAGCCTTCAGTTATCAAGTTCCCCTCCTGTGGAATCAGGTCCCAGTTTGGGTTCGGGAGGCAGACACCATCTCCACATTTAAGAGTAAGCTTAAGACTTTCCTCTTTGTTAAAACTTATAGTTAGGGCTGGCTTGGGTGAGTCCTGAACCATCCCTTAGATATGCTGCTATAGGCCTAAACTGCCGGGAGACTGCTATATGACTGCTATAGGTCTAAACAGTATAATGAGCAGGTTTACAATGGTAGTGGACTAATATACCTTTGACATGACACATTGGTAATATACTGGGATCCCACATCCAGTCCATTCTTAAAGAAGAGCAACCGTCTCTTCATAAGCGGACCAGTCCGCCATTGGCCCGGACGGACCAGTGACTGGTCAATCAACTTGAACCTGCATAAACTTGTACTGGCCCAGGCCATCGGTTATGTCGGACCCCGGCCCACTTCTAAATCCCCTCTGATACGCATCTTCGTTATAATGTTACATTGTTTAGGGAAATATAATGTTAGGTAACTGGACGCAACCGTCACTAATGCTAACGTAGCTCCTCAGGGATTGACGCTGTTATTTTTCTAATCTTGACAATCTAGCTGGTGACAACACATTAGTTAAGGTTTTAAGGACTATGGCTGCTGGTAGTTGTTGTTTATTTTGTTTAAATATGCAGAACTATAATTTTATAGGTTAGTGTTGTTCAGACAATTAAGCTAAGATAGCTAATACGTGCTCACATCAGTGTCCGTTTTTCCACGCTAACTAGCAACTACACCACGTGATACCAACGTTGTTATACTAATGGGCTTGTTAGAAGTAGGAACCAAACATTAGACATCTCACAGAGAGATACACAAAACATACATTTTTGACCCATCAACATTTTTAAAATGATTAATTCACAATCATATTATTTTTTAGGAAAAGTTCAATTCAATTTTATTTATATAGCGCCAATTCATAACATAAAGTTATCTCATTGCACTTTTCCTATAGAGCAGGTCTAGACCGTACTCTTTATAATATTATTTACAGAGACCCAACAAATCTCACCATGAGCAAGCACTTGGTGAGTAATACTTTTGTGATACTTTTATTCGCACCTTTAGAATCTTAGAAACAAAGAACAGACAATAGGAAGGTGCCAAGCCGACACAACCATTAATTCACACCTGAATGTGAAAGTGAGTTGACATCTCGTTTGAACCCAACGCAAGATCTCAGTTGAATCTAAACAACAGACTCCTATTGGATAAGACGTGCGAGACGAGATCTCCACACTGCCCGTTTACTAAAGGAGGCACATGACGTCTCTCTCTACGGTAACTGCCGTTACCGCAAGAAGACGCTTTTCACGTGAACTTTAATTTCCCTAGGAAGAGTCTTAACTCGCTGGATGAGAAACAGACTGTTTTGTGTTTGCTGAACACTTTTTGGATCCTGATCGTTTACTCCCATAAGGATCCCATACCTGCAGAAGGAAGAGACATGGACTGACCGTTCCCTTCACGGAGAGCAAGATCACCACTGAGCCCCTCTCCCTACCGACGTTGGCCGCTGTTTTCCTTTGCTGCCCCAAAAGAAACAGTTTTGCCAGTGGACCCAGCTTCGTCAGCATCCGAGCCTGAGAGAAACTCTGCCGGACATCTCCAAACAAACTGACGCATCCATCAATCGCTAGCCAAGAGCCATTTCAAGTAAGAGGCTTGTGTCTGAGCAGAGATAGATTTTATAACTGTGTTATTTTACCTAAGTTCCATTGTTGTGAATTGTGCTTTGCTTTTTGGAAAAGTGACAGGCTGCTGTTCGAATTGCTGTTTTTCTTTGTGTTAGCACGTTCCAATTTGTATCGGTACCATGCTGTTGGGCAGTGTGTCCAGTAACACGGTCGTTGTACGAAAGGCTGCTGCCGGATTACTGTGTGATAAAGGGACAGCTATGACGCTTTGCCACGACATGTGAGATTCCTTGTGCTTACCTCTCTCTTCTCTCTCTCTCACACACCCTTACACGTACATTCACACGCTTGCACACATCTCAGATGGCCCAGATAACGTGGTAGCTTAGCTAGCTAAGCTGCATGTTAGTTTGAGGACAAATAGAGCCTGTCCTCCCTTTTTGGCTCTGTCCATCTGTTTGAGATTCACGGGTCTGCACACCATTTGGCTTTGTGCGTGATGACCACCCATGTGGCCACCACCTTCCTTGCAACCCCCCCTCTATTGTCCCCTCTACATACACACAGACACACGTATCTTATATGCTCGCTCATTGTTGTATGCTTATTGTGTTTAGACAATAGTGGTTGTTGATTATTAATCAGTGCTAAGGTTAAATAAACTCTACTGTATATTTTAAAGAGCAGCTGCCTATGGTTATTGTGTGTTGTGATAACAGCTGTTTGTGATGGTCAGTGTTCGGATCCCCCTTCACTGCCCCCCACCCCCCCTTTAATGTAAGATAGAACCTTAAATATCAACATTTTTAGATGGACAGCAACCTTTAAGACTGTTTTTCACATTTAGTTGTTGGTCCCTGATCCCAGGGTGGTGCCCTGTAATTATGAATCCATATTAATAATTCTGATAATATTAATATTCATATTAATATTCATAAATAGCATTGATATTTCTGCTAATAACCAAACCTGCCCTCCCTGAATCCCAACAGTAACCAATTTTAACTGACATGACCTTGTTCTGTCAGAGAAACCGCAGCCTCCTATCTTCTGTGTATTTCTCTCCATGCACATTAACAAAGAAGCCAAATGTATAAACACATTGTTGAATAGGTCAAATTTCAAAACTGTAAGCTTTAAGATAGCTCTTCAATACATAACAGAAATAAATGCATACATATAGTGAAAAAATGCTGTTGTGTACTCACATTTTGCTCTTGGTGTTTGTTGATCTTTTATACTTATCCCCTCTGCTCCTAGCTGATTCATTTTTTCTGTACAGCTGTCAAACATTGTAATAACTTTCCTCTGATCCTTTCGCTTTCTATGCAAACTGTGCTGTGTGCTGTGCAGAGGCAGAAGGTGAAGCTTATTTGCCTGGTAAATATGACTTGTAGTTACGTGTCTATCTCAGGACCAGAAGCTGTTATCACAGCTTGAACCACCTGTCAGTCAAAGACACTGCAGTAGTAGATAACCTTTTAATAGTATTTAAATTGTCCTTTTAACACTTTCTATGAAGCTCATATCTATAACACATTATCAAACAGCTATTGAAATTTCTTCTAATCACTCTGCCCTTTTGCATAAGGTTATCAGATCTTCTCAACATAATGGTGCTTTCTGTAACCAGATTACAGTTAATGCCTTTATGACAGCTAACTGTCTGCTGTGAATGTTATGTAATATGTCTCTCTCTCTCTCTCTCTCTCTCTCTCACACACACACACACACACACACACACACACACACACACACTTCTATCAACTCTTTTAATCCCTGGCAAGACAAATAACTTGCGTTGTTGTGCTGTGTTCCATTTATTTCCCTCTCAGGGTCTTTTATCTTTTATTATCTCAAAACATGGTTTGTTTGAATTATGTACAAAAGTGTCGTAATCAATAAATAACATAAACAACTATTTACAATAACAATAGTAAAGCAGAGACCAAAACTTGATGCACACATTACTTGGTTCACCATAACAACATGCAAGGATGAACAGGACAATTAATATGACAACTGACAGCAAGGTACATCAGTCAGTTCGCATGTAAGCCTCACTCAAACAGTGAGTGGAGCTGATAGGATACACCATTTTCATCAGGTACTGTCAACAACTTCCTGACCATTTTCAAGAATACACACGTCTGAATGGCTTATATTTTCTTGGCGAAGTCTGTTCAATGCACACTATACCTGCCAATAAACACATGACAGACAGTGAGCTGTCATAAGCATATGATGGTAAGCCTTAAATATACACCAACACTCTCAATCCATTGTAGTTAGAGAGAACAGTGATGGCCATAACTCCTTAAAACCTTTCATGCAAAACAGGGTTATGAACATGACACTATAATCAAGACTGCTATGAGATTTTACATGTTAACCATTACAGTGTGTTACGAAGGTATGATGAATATGTTATAGATTTGGGCTTCATAGAAAGTGTTGCCGATAGCTTTCAGTGGTATTCAGAAAACGTCACAGCACAACTGGCTTTTGAAAGTGATCTTACAGTCACAGCAATGTTGAAGTATATAAGTAGAAGCCTCAAAACCTGATTGTGTTCTGAAAGAATCTCCTACCTCAGGTCTTCATAGCATGACATGTCATAGCAGCAGAGAGAGAAAAGTTCCCATCACAGGGTTAACATTTGTTCTTTTGGCATGGAATATACATAGCACACTGAACACAGCAGAAGCTGGTCACTTAGAAAGTTCTTTGTGTCAGAACAGAAACTTAATGTTTAGGATGGTTCCACCAACAATAAAGCATTAAACTAAGATTAGTGATAATGTAGATTTATTGATCCAATCTTCAAGTAGGTTATAGGTTGGATGCAGGAGATGTCAAGAGTTTTACAGGCCTCTGAATCACTGCCGCAAAATAGACCTGTTTAAAATTAATCTTAAATTAGGATTTAAATACAACTAGAAATGTGTTGCAGCCTGATTCAATTTTAGTAGAAGTTTAAACTGCAACACAAACCTTGATTAATTCCAACCTAAATGTTTCATACTACTGAAGTCAGATCATTTTCAATCACTTGTATCAAAATATCCATACATAATTGCATTTCCTACAATGAATATCTAACAGTTGCGTTAGAATGAATTCCAGCACTGTGCTGTGTGATAGAGTTCAGCCTCACTCTACACTGCTGGCTGTGTGGCTCTGTACGTCTGACAGGTGATGAGAACAAGAAGAAGAGAGGTGTCCTTACCGCAGAAACTCCTGGACCGTCCTCACTCCCTGGTTACCATATAAAGATGCTGCAGTGGAGAAAAGTCATGTTATCTGGATGAGGAAGCAAACAGGGCATGTGGAGCCATAAATGACACAAGCAGAGAGGGAAACATCAGGAAAGGAGGAAGGCAGAAAACAGGGAAACAGCTCCTCCATTTTCTGCTGGTTGAAAGTCAGTACATCCTGTCCAGGTCTGGTGTCAAGGCTCCTCGAGCTATATTAGGAAAGTGTTTTTCTCTGTCTCTCACCCTCCCTCTCTTTCTTCTTTTTTCCTCCAGAGGGTGTTTGGGTTTTGGCAGTCGCTTCTACCTCCCTCTCCCATACTGGGACTGTTTTTGACACTGGCATGGTGTCAAGAACAAAGTAGTCTTTCCGCCTCTGTACTGCCATACCTTATGTTACCACTATTTCTTTAAAAAAACTACTCCAACACCAAGTTAACCTGCAGGCATTTGTGTTGTGGTCTATTGTGCCAGTTGTGTTGTGGTCTATAGTGCTCTGATCTGCAGTGTCATGTCATTTGCTCTTACATAAGAGTGGACACAGATGCAAAGGTAGGGTGGCACTGGAGGACACAAAGAGAGAGGCTCTCGTCAAACCATGAAGAAAATGCAGGCATTTGTGCAAACTGATCTCTAACAGGTAACTCTTGAATTTACAAAGGAAATGTTGGCAGTGCAAATGGCTTTGTTGAAATTGTAAACTACTTATTCTATTTGCTGTTGAAAGCAGCCCAGACAGTGTAATCAAAAAAGTGACTCCAGACATGTCCAGACATAAAAATACTCTGCTTGGAATAATAATGTGTGTCTGAAATGCTTTTTCCACATAAAACTTCAATTAACTTGTTAAAAATTCCTAAAATGGCATTTACTCCTCCATCATTGAAAAATCCAGAAGCAATGAATATGCAAATATTGTTCATTTCAAAAGTTTAACGGCTGAACACAAGATACCTATTCACTTAAAAAGTCCATTCTCAGTGTATATGACCTGAATGTTTTCACATCACACTTCTGTAAGATGTATACTGGACCGCGAGTGGCTCCACACTAGTTGTGATGTCACAAATCCTGCTGTACGCATACACCTTAAAGTGAGATTTAAGGTGAGCACAGAGAAAATTAAATTTCGTCGTTTTGTCGTCTAGTGTCAAACTCTGCACCATCATTCTGCACAGTTTAGGCTACTAAACCCTTGGTGAAGGTTAGGAAAAGTGGTTTTGGTTAAATCTAAAGTTTAGCCTTTATTTGATACCAGTTACCAGTTGACATTCAACAAAGGTCAAACTCAAACAAGGGGTGTTGCAATTAAATGCCAGTTTCTCTGTTTTTGGCAGATTCTTATATATTTCTTTTAGTTTGCTCATAGCAGTTTGCAGAAAGATCTCACAAATTCAGCAGCAGAAATTAAACAAAAAACAAATGGCCAAGGACGAAAAAAATGCTAAATAAAAAAACTAATTAATTTAAAAAAACACATGAAAGGTGAGTAAATAATAAGTAGATTGATTCATGATAACAAAGTTTCATTATGACAAAACATTAACATTAACATTTATGTTTTGTTTGTTTCAAGGGCCTAAGACTTTACAGTGGTGTGCAAAAATGTGCCTTTTACAATGAATATTTAAGTGAACAGAAGCTAACCTGACCTCTAAATGGTACAGAGTTAAACATGACACATTTCTTAAAATTGTAAAGCAAGATTAGTTTTTATTTTAATTTGATACAGTTTAAAAAATTTTAAAAAGGAAAAAGGCCCTTGCAAAAGTTTGGGAACCCTGTCAGTTAGTACTTTGTAACCCCTCCTCGGGCCACTATAACAGCTTGCAAATGCTTCCTGTAGCCAGCTTTCAGTTCTTGCTTTTGGAATTTTTCCCCATTCTTCCTGGCAGAACACTTCTAGCTCAAAAATATTCTTCAGCCTCCTTGCATGCACAGTATGTTTGAGATCTCTTCACATATTTTCATAAATACCAAGTCTGAGGACTGAGGTGACCATACCAAAACCTTCATTCATCTATCCTGGAGGTACTTCATGGTTGATTTTGAGGTATGCTTTGGCTCATTGCCTTGCTAAAATACCCAGCCTCTCAACAACTTCAATGTCTGGACTGACCTTCAAACATTTGCCTCTAGAATTTCTTTATTTGGTGGAATATAGCTCAAGTCGATGTGCTGACGTAAGCGTATTGTGTCATTTACGGTCACCGGTGTTTGTGTTTTACAAGTAGCATATTTCTGCTGCTCTAGCTCATCACAGTTAATTTTGTTCGATTCTTCATTATAGTGATTTAATATGATATTTAGTATCATATTGACTTATTTTGTGTTACTGAAACCTGGCTGGGTCATGAAGAATATGTTAGCCTAAATGAATCCACTCTGCCCAGTCATATTAATACTCATATTCCTCGAAGTACTGGCCGAGGAGGCAGAGTTGCAGCCATCTTCGACTCAAGTCTATTAATCAACCCTAAAACTAAACTAAATTATAACTCATTCGAAACCTGGAAAACACAACAGCCAATTATATTTGTTATAGTGTACCGCACTCCTGGTCCTTATTCTGAATTTTTATCTGAATTCTCAGAGTTTTTATTAAGTTTAGTCCTTAAAACAGATATAGTAATTATTGTAGGTGATTTCAATATTCATGTGGATGTTGGAAATGATAGCCTTAGTACTGCGTTTATCTCATTATTAGATTCAATTGGCTTTTGTCAGAGTGTAATTGAAGCCACTCACTGTTTTAACCACACCCTCGACCTTGTTCTGGTATATGGCATTAAAATTGAACATTTAATAGTCTTTCCACAGAATCCTTCATCATCAGACCATTATTTAATAACTTTTGAACTCCTATTGCTGGACTACATGCCATTAGGCAAAAATTCTTCTATCTTCTATCTGATATTGCTGTGGCTAGATTCAGGGAAGCGGTCCCATCTGCATTTAATTCAATGTTATGTCTCAATATAACAGAGGACTCCTATGCAAATCGCAGCCCCTCCCAAATTGACCATCTAGTTGATAGCGCTACAGGCTCACTGCGAACGACACTCGATTCTATCACTCCTCTAAAAAAGAAGATAATAAAACAAAGGTTAGCTCCATGGTATAACCCCCAAACCCGCAAATTAAAGCCAACATCACGAAAACTTGAAAGGAAATGGCGTTCCAACAACCTGGAAGAATCTCGTTTAGTGTGGCAAGATAGTCTTAAAACATATAGGAAGGCCCTCCGTAGTGCCAGAGCAGCTTACTACTCATCATTAATAGAGGAAAATAAAAACAACCCCAGGTTTCTTTTCAGCACTGTAGCCAGACTGACAGAGAATCACAGCTCTATTGAGCCATGTATTCCTATAGCCCTCAGTACTACCGACTTCATGAGCTTCTTTAATGATTAAATTTTAACTATTAGAGAAGAAATTCATCAAGTCCTGCCTTCAACCGGTACCGACTTGTCTTAAAACCCAGGAACCTTGGAAACAGCTGTAGAGCCTGAGTGTAGTGTGCCTTAGTTAGCACCTCTTTACTGGATATGATCAATCTGTCTTTATTAACAGGCTATGTACCACAATCCTTTAAAGTAGCTGTAGCTTTAAAGTAGCTTTAAAGTAGTGTGTTTTTGCTGCTAGCAAAGCAGCCAAAACACACATACATCAGGCTCTACTGTCGACCTTCTTCAGCTGACTTCAACGATTAATTCATCTAAGCCATCAACCTGTCTCTTAGACCCCATTCCAACTAGGCTGCTTAAAGACCTTTTACCCTTAGTTAGCACCTCTTTACTGGATATGATCAATCTGTCTTTATTAACAGGCTATGTATCACAATCTTTTAAAGCTGTAATTAAACTGCTTCTTAAAAAGCCCACTCTTGATCCAGTGGTTTAAGACAACTATAGACCTATATCTAACCTTCCCTTTTGTTCTAAGATCCTTGAGAAAGCAGTCGCCAATCAGCCGCGTGACTTTCTAAATAATAATAGTTTAATTGAGGATTTTCAGTCAGGGTTTAGAGTGCATCATAGCACAGAGACAGCACTGGTGAAAATTACAAATGACCTTTTAATTGCATCAGACAATGGACTTGTCTCTGTGCTTGTCTTGTTAGATCTTAGTGCTGCGTTCGACACCATTGACTATCACATCCTATTACAGAGACTGGAACATGTAATTGGTATTAAAGGAGTCGCACTAAGCTGATTTAAATCCTATCTATCAGATCAATCTCAGTTTGTACATGTTAATGGTGAGTCCTCCGTGCACGCCAAAGTTAGTCACGGAGTTCCACAAGGTTCTGTGCTTGGACCGATTCTATTCACCTTATATACGCTTCCTCTACTCAGTATTATTTGGAAACACTCCATAAACTTTCATTGTTATGCAGATGATAACCAATTATACCTATCGATCAAGCGACTAACCAATTAACTAAACTTCAAGCATGCCTTAAGGACATAAAGACCTGGACGGCCTGCAATTTTCTGATGTTAAACTCTGACAAAACTGAAGTTATTGTACTTATTGTACACCTCCAAGACAAATTATCTAAAGATATAGTTACTCTAGATGACATTGCACTGGCCTCAAGCACCAAGGTAAGGAACCTCGGAGTTATCTTTGATCAGGATTTATCCTTTAACTCCCACATGAAACAAACTTCAAGGACTGCCTTTTTTCACCTACGTAACATTGCAAAAATCAGGCACATCCTATCCTGAATAAGTCCCTTAAGACTCTCCAGTTGATCCAGAATGCTGCGGCACGTGTACTGACAAGAACTAGGAAAAAAAGATCATATTTCTCCAATATTAGCTTCTCTGCACTGGCTCCCTGTAAAATCCAGAATAGAATTTAAAATCATTCTCCTCACCTACAAAGCTCTTAATGGTCTGGCGCCATCGTATCTTAAAGATCTCATAATACCATATTATCCGACTAGAATACTGCGCTGCCAGAATGCAGGGTTACTTGTGGCTCCTAGAGTCTCCAAAATTAGAATGGGAGCCAGAGCCTTCAGTTATCAAGCTCCTCTCCTGTGGAATCACATCCCAATGTGGGTTCGGGAGGCAGACACCATCTCCACATTTAAGAGTACGCTTAAGACTTTCCTCTTTGATAAAGCTTATAGTTAGGGCTGGCTTGGGTGAGTCCTGAACCATCCCTTAGTTATGCTGCTATAGGCCTAGACTGCCGGGAGACTTCCCATGATGCACCTCTTTCCTGTTTCCTCTCTCCTTCTCTCCCTATCCATATGTATGCATATTTATCCCATTACTGCATGTTACTAACTCAACATCTTCTCTCTCCCGTAGTTTTGTGCTTTCTCGTTTCTCTCCTCTCTCCATCTGTCACTTTCAGCAGGTATTTCTGCCTCCGGAGCTGCAGAGTCTGGATCTGTGGTTGTGGGCCACCTGCTGCCCCCCGTGTTCCTGCTCGACAACTGCTACTAAGTTGTTGTTATTGGCTCTGTTACTAATACTGACATTATTTTTCCTATAGCTGTCATTTGTATTATTATTAATTTATTAACATTAACACTACAATTACAATTCTACTATTTAAAAAAATTCTAGGTGGTATTTGCATTGTGCCTCCCTCTCAACCACTCCCCCTCCCCAAAAACCTCTCTCTCGCGCTCTCTCTCCCTCTCTCTCAAAACACGGCAGCGGCGGATGGCCGCCCACCATTGAGTCTGATTCTGTCCAAGGTTTCTGCCTCTTAAAGGAAGTTTTTTCTTGCCACTGCCGCCAAATGCTTGCTCATGGTGGAATTTGTTGGGTCTCTGTAAATAATATTATGAAGAGTACGGTCTAGACCTGCTCTATAGGAAAAGTGCAATGAGATAACTTCTGTTATGAATTGGCGCTATATAAATAAATCTGAATTGAACCACAGCACTGAAAAAGTCATTCTCAAAGTCACTAATGACCTGTTAATGAATGCCGACACAGGCACGTGTTCAATTATTGTGCTGCTGGACGTAATGCTGCCTTTGACACTATTGATCATGGCATTCTTCTAGATAGACTGAGGCATATTGGGTGGGCATATCTGGTACTGCACTAGACTGGTTCTCATCATATTTGTCCAATAGGAAATTCTGTGTCACCATTAATAACTTCATGTCATCCTTTTCCCATATCAACTATGGTGTGCCTCAAGGTTAAATTCTGGGACCAATATTGTTCTCCTTATACAGTGCCTTGCGAAAGTATTCGGCCCCCTTGAACTTTGCAACCTTTTGCCACATTTCAGGCTTCAAACATAAATATATGAAACTGTAATTTTTTGTGAAGAATCAACAACAAGTGGGACACAATCATGAAGTGGAACGAAATTTATTGGATATTTCAAACTTTTTTAACAAATCAAAAACTGAAAAATTGGGCGTCCCCTTAAGTTAATACTTTGTAGCGCCACCGTTTGCTGCGATTACAGCTGTAAGTCGCTTGGGGTATGTCTCTATCAGTTTTGCACATTGAGAGACAGAAATTTTTGCCCATTCCTCCTTGCAAAACAGCTCAAGCTCAGTGAGGTTGGATGGAGAGCATTTGTAACAGCAGTTTTCAGTTCTTTCCACAGATTCCCGATTGGATTCAGGTCTGGACTTTGACTTGGCCATTCTAACACCTGGATATGTTTATTTTTGAACCATTCCATTGTAGAGTTTGCTTTATGTTTTGGATCATTGCCTTGTTGGAAGACAAATCTCCGTCCCAGTCTCAGGTCTTATGCAGGCTCCATCAGGTTTTCTTCCAGAATGGTCCTGTATTTGGCTCCATCCATCATCCCATCAATTTTAACCATCTTCCCTGTCCCTGCTGAAGAAAAGCAGGCCCAAACCATGATGCTGCCACCACCATGTTTGACAGTGGGGATGGTGTGTTCAGGGTGATGAGCTGTGTTGCTTTTACGCCAAACATAACGTTTTGCATTGTTGCCAAAAAGTTGAATTTTGGTTTCATCTGACCAGAGCACCTTATTCCACATGTTTGGTGTGTCTCCCAGGTGGCTTGTGGCAAACTTTAAACGACACTTTTGATGGATATCTTTAAGAAATGGCTTTCTTCTTGCCACTCTTCCTGGTGTCTTCCTTGTTCTTCATGATGCTCTCTGCGCTTTAAACGGACCTCTGAGACTATCACAGTGCAGGTGCATTTATACGGAGACTTGATTACACACAGGTGGATTCTATTTATCATCATTAGTCATTTAGGTCAACATTGGATCATTCAGAAATCCTCACTGAACTTCTGGAGAGAGTTTGCTGCACTGAAAGTAAAGGGGCTGAATAATTTTGCACGCCCAATTTTTCAGTTTTTGATTTGTTAAAAAAGTTTGAAATATCCAATAAATTTCGTTCCACTTCATGATTGTGTCCTACTTGTTGTTGATTCTTCACAAAAAATTACAGTTTCATATCTTTATGTTTGAAGCCTGAAATGTGGCAAAAGGTCGCAAAGTTCATATGCTCCTTTTGGGTGATGTCATCCGTAGACATATTTCTTTTCATTGTTACGTGGATGATACACAGTTGTACCTCTGTGTTTTAGTGATGCAGAAACTGTACATGCTTTTATCTCCTCACTCCTTTATTATTGTAACAGCCTGTTCACTTGTCTTAATCAAAAAACTTTGAAACGACTGCAGACTGTACAGAACTCAGCTGCTAGGTTTTTAACCAGGACCAAGAGGTATTATTTTGTACTTTTTGATAAGTGCTCTATAAATAAAGTTTTATTATTATCCTTGCTGAACGAATGTCCAGTCATACATTTCCTTGCCGTAACCAAAAGAATATTCAAATATAGCCTCAAGTTGCAATGATCGGGGTCCAAGCAGATTGTGACCATTTGAATGCTTGTTTCTTATTTAAAGTCCCCATGAAACAGCTAGCGGCGTTGGGATTTACAACGGTTAAAGGGGCACCAAATTGCGTAGGTGCAATCAATTAAATTTAGCTATCAAAATTATCAAAGATAATCATAAATAATAACTTTAATTGGGTTGAAGGTAAAAGGTTGAAGGATTTGGAGTTCAACATAGAAGAGGTTGGAAAATTATTCACTCTTGTGCAACATTAAACCAGCATAATTATACGCAAACATTTATTAAAAGATAAACAAAGCAAAAACACACAATGTGAAGTCTAACTCTAAGTACATTAAACTACAGAACAAAAGGGTGTGTGTGTGTGTGTGTGTGTGTGTGTGTGTGTGTGTGTGTCCAAAATGGCTGCTTGGGTCCAAGATGGTGTCAAACAAAAGAAATCAGGGGTTGCATGGCTTGACAAAGAAAGGAAATTCATAATGGCAGCTAGGCGTGTGGGTTAACGAGTGTGTATCTGTTAAAGGGCCAAATTGAAGAGTACATGTGTACTGTATATGATAAATGGTCCCAGGTTAGAAAGAAGATAGTTAGTTGCATGCAAGACCCTGTGTCTATGTGAACATCACTAACATCAACTTAGCATGTGGCTACCAAATTAACCTAACAGTGAAAACACATCACAACATAAAACTCAATGAACCAAATCAATTAATATACATTCACAAAGTAACACAGTCCTGTGCTTAGCCATGCACTCTGCTATGTTCGGTGGTTACGTTACCAGTCCATAAAGGAAGAAGTTGCTTTGAAGTTGCTGTTATTATCTGGTAGTTCCGTTGGAGTGAGCCAGGCAGGGAAGAATGTTGGTTCCAATTGAAGAAGTCCTTGCTGTACAGTCCATTTGTGCAGATGGAGGAACGTGTCGCTCTGTCTGTAGTACTCCTTGCAGTTAGCTCAGTACTAACTTCCTTAATTGCTTCTGAAAGTTAGGCTTTGTGTAGTAGCTGCTGGCGCTAAACTTAAACCTACGCAGGTCCTCGCATCGCTGCGGTAAGAGAGAGAGTCCCATAGTTAGAGTACACACCTCCGGGGATTGAGTTGGAGTTCCATGGCTCTCCTTTGTTCACCGATCAAAAGATCATGCGGTCTCCTAATAGAGTTTAGTTAAAGTCACACAAATGAATGAATTCATCTGTGGAGTCCCAACAGCAGAGTGATATTTGATTCCGTATATTTAAGTGTTTCCCGCTAGGGAGGGACTTGTAGTGGATATTGATTGGCTTTTACAGTAGCCAGTTTGACAACAGGGAATACAGTACCGAGGTGGTTTTCTTGCCGGGGTTTGGCTCCTGGCACCCTGGGGCTGAGATCAGCTAGCTGCACGGCTAACCGAGCTAACGAAAGTTAGTGGTTAGCTACTTTGAAACAAGTAAAGCTATCTTTCCATCAGGAAACTCCGTAAATGACATCGGTACTGTATTCCCTGTTGGTCTAGGTGGCTGTGTTCAGTCCCGGTCCAGCCGTTCACTGTTCACAACAATTAGCGGTTAGCTACTTTAGCAACAGTAAAGGAAACTATGTAAATCACCTAGAGTTGAAGCTGAACAGCCGAAGGACATCAGAGGGAAAACCATAAAATACTTTCTACATAAAATATGATCCAGTTGCACCTAAATCAGTGAATAAAGTTATAAATTTGTGTCTTTGTACAGTAATCAGAGAGGACCAGCCCCCAGAAGTACTCTGCTCCAGCGTCGTCATAAACAAGAAAGTGAGAAAGCATTTCATTGTACACAAAATTAGAATACACCCCTGAGTGCAGCGTGAGTCATCAACATTTTTTTTAATCTTTCCAGGTAATGACAAACTTTAAAATACCATTAAGAATATCCAAGAATACCTACAAAATGACTTTTCTGTCATGGCCAGATACTGGTGTATAGGTGACATATAGCGCAAGATATATGTGATAAAAATACTTAAACATCGACTTTGACTTCATGGGAACTTTAAATGACAAGAAGCACTTGAAAACACACCACATGCACATGCAGGCATTTTTCACATTTTGCAATGTGTTCTCCATCTCTGCAAAGCATTTTTCCATTTTTTTCTTTTCTGCATTCAAATCTAAGAGGAGTAATTTCAGCTCTTTTAAAACTGCAGCCCATTCAGATATTTTTTCTTCTTTCTTCCTTTGTTTGTTACTGCGTCCGTCTTGTACATTTGTCTTGTATTTGCTTCTACTTCTTGTATTCATACCTTTAGACACCTAATGAATTACTTTGCTAATTTCTTGAAACTTGCTAGAGCATAAAGACTTTATATCACAACATCATTTAAGTTAACAACATAGACTCCACCCGGTCAGCCAAATCTTCAACATCTTAAGGTTTCAACTAGTTTGTACAATGTGTCGACTGACCATGTCTGAAGGTAAAAGTGTTTAAAACTGTTTTGAATGTCCACAATCGAAACAAAAAGTCAAAAAGTCTGCTGCCATAGCCTCACCCAGCTGCAACCCACCGTGAACACTGTGTCTTTTACGCATCTTTGCAGTCTTGAAACAATGGGCCTCATCCTAAAACATTTTTTATTCTTATCCTAAAACTCTCCTACTTTTTTCTGTGAGGTTTGCTTGAAGTGTTTCAAGTCGGATTCACCAAATTCTCTTAAAGTAGGGGTAAGCAGTTCTGGAGAAATCCAATACCATGACAAATACCATGATATAGAGCGAACAACAACACAGTAAGTAATGTAACTAACATTAGCTAGGTTGTGGGTTAGCAAACTGTCGCTACAGTTGCTGCTGTGAAGCTAACAGCCAGAGAGGATGAGACGGTTTCCCAGAGCCAGCACACCAGCTCCAGACAGCGATACTCACAACTCTCCTGCTACTATAGCTAACATCACAACAACAGCATACATTGGCAAACTAGAAAGTAAGTTGAATGTCCGTGGGCAAGTAGTTTAATGTTACCTGACACACAAATCATGGCTGGAATGGCTGGAATAGTGTTGGGTGGCTCGGTCCGAGCCTCTTTCTTTGTTTCCAATTTACAGAGCCAGGGCTGTGTACAAACATCAGAGTTTTTTTCAGCGCACACACTGAACGGACAGCAAGCAAACTGTGACAAGATATTCATTGAATTTGACAAAAATACATGTATTGGATTAAAATCGCATACCCCACCTTTAACTGGACCAACTTGTCATAAATTTCTCATTTCTGATGAATGCCACCTGTTTGTGAGGAGGTGCACATTCATGTGATTATTAGCATAATCAACGCCACAAAAATTTATTTAAGGCTACCTGTCCTGCCAGTTTGTGAGCAAGTTGCAATTGTTACCCAAAAGTAACAAGAAGACTTTCACACTGCAGAGCTTCAAGTCCTGCTGTTAAAAGTCAGTAGAGAAAAACATTTTTAAAAAGCAGTGTCAGTAGTCATATTAGAGGAAACTAAATAAATATAAAATTTTAATGGTACAGCTGTCAACAACATGACATCAGAGCAGCGCTGTACTGTGACAGACCTAAAGAGTGAATGGTTTGACATTAAGATAGATGCTAAACATCTGTCCTAACCAAAATGGTCCGTGACTGATATGAGAGGCAGTCAAGGGGATGTGACAGTCATGGAGATATTAGACTAGAGAATACTATAGACTATAGAATACTATAGCCTACAGCAGGCAAAAGTAAACTGCCGGGTGCAACAGAGGATGATCCTGGTCAGAGACCTGCATACAGACCATGAAGCAGTTGTCAGTTTAAACTCCTAATTAATTCAGACTGAAGCATATGTAACCAGTAGGTAAAATTACATGGCCATTTCAGTTACTTGACATGCACAATTCGGCTAATACAATTACTTTGCACATCATTCCCTGGAAATAAATATCCGATCTTCCTCTTCTGCTGCTGTGTGGTGTTCCTGTTCTTTCGCTGGTCAAGATGCGGAATACTAAAGCGCTTTGGGGCTCACCAGATTCATTCATGTACCAGAGTCAGACAGTGCTTGTTGGCCTGTGGATACTATCCCTGACTGCCTGGAGAGTTTGACAAGACTCCCTGCAGCAGTTTGGTTGATAGTTATACAACTTTTAGTGCCTGTGCCATATTGATTTAAATAATTTTATCATCTCCAGGTCATTTATTATTTCTGCTACTGTCATGATACAACATATATACGAGTTGGTAGATTTTTGTTTATTTGCTGTAAAAGCAATACACGTGTAGCATTGACACAATTATCACAATAAGTGAGTAAAATGTATGTTATCAGCTTTACGTAGACCACAGGTTAATATTTTGGGATGATAACGAGCATAAACTGCTTTACTTCCATTCAATACCTGCATATCCTTTTAGTGTGCCCTGTAAATTTTAGAGGTCCGGACCCGGGTATACCAGGCAACACAACACTCGAACTTCCCCACACCACTCGGCACCCTCCTCAGTATAAATACACAAGAGATTCTGGCAACTCTATCTCTCTCTGCTTGTGTTGGAAGATATACACGTATAGAGAAATTATCGGCTTATTTTCCTAAATTGCAGAGTCTGTTGTCAGAGTGTGCATGTAAAGATTCCCTGCTGAGGACGGCACCTTACAAGTTCAGGATAGGAGGCTGTTTACCTTCTACACCCAGGGCCAAGTCATCGTCACTGCTGGGGTTCCACTTCAGAGGCTCTGCAGGGGACACAGGACATAGCAACATGATACAACATGATAGTCCTGCTGTGTTTTGCTTCTTTAAACCTGCCACTGTCCCCACTCCTTCACTTCTTCCTTTTCCAACCGTAGCTGTCTGAGCTTAGCCATGAACCACCGGTTTGTCACTGTTATAAGTCACCCTGATGCGTGTTGGTACACAGCAGTCCTCATGAATGCTTAGGCTGCATGTATTATGTCGCAGAAATCATTAGTGAGTAAGAAAGAATGCAGATGTGCAGTAGCTGCTGTGCAGTGAAATACAGTTACAGAACAGTCTGATTAACAGAAGGTGTTGCTGCTTTAGTAGAAATTCATTGATTTCTTTCTTTTCAACTGAAATAGTTATTTCTTCATATCAGTTGCAGTTACAGTTATTAGTTATTAGTCCTGATGTAAGATGTCACAGCCTGAACTCATCCAGACTGTTGGTAGCAGTCCTGAAAACCTCCCAGTCAGTACAGTCCAAGCACGCCGGAGCATAGCTTCACTGGTCTACTGCTTTGATGTCCTCACATCAGGTTTACAGAGCTTTAATTTCTGCCTGTATGTAGGGATATGGAGGACCATGACGTGTCAGAACAGTCCCAGTGCAGCATGGGGGGCGGCGTAATAGGCACTGTTGGTTGAAGTGTAACAGTGATCCAGAATATTCTCCTCTCTGGTCGGGCATTTAATAATCTGTCTGTATTTGGGGAGGTCTTGGCTGAGATTTCCTTTGTTAAAGTCTCCAAGGACAATAACTAACATGTGCTATGCCTCCTTCGCCTGTGGTGGAATGTAAACACCAACCAGTACGAAGGACACAAACTCAATGGGGGAGTAAAAGGGTTGTTTTTGCATTTTTTGGCTAAATGAAAATCCAGGTTTTCATCTGCAATGCCTGTTCTCTCATTGCCTCACTACTTGGTCTCTAACAATTATACTGAGAAAAATCTTACACTTACTATTGAGTATTGCCTACGTATGTTACCATGATTGATTAAAACAAACATAAAGTTGGATAAGTCACGATGAGCACATTCTAAAGTTACTAGACTGTACCAGGTCTGTCTGAATAGGAATACATTGTACATGGCTTGAAATTAAATTTGAGCTATAGTGCTCTGGATTTCTTTTTTTACTTTATCATATTTAATTTAGGTTTGTCATTATCAATGATTCAGTAGCCTTACTTGTTGGTTCTGTTTCCCAGGCTCTTTGCTTTTAGTCGTTGAACAATATGATGCATCTCCTGGCACTTTCATGACACAGAAGTCCTAATCAATAACTAGAGGCCTCTGTCTCTCCCGCTCACTATCTCAGCTGTCTTTCACGCTTGCTCGCTCTTTGTCTCACCAAAATAACCTATGTTAGCTATTGCAATACAAATACAAATAACAATCAGCAAGCCGAGTAATTTACATAAAGCTACAGCTCAATATATTCATGACCATTTTGGATGGGGGGGGGGACACTTACCATGTAAGTCAAGACTGCAGAATGAAGAATAGTATTTCTTTGTTTTTGCAATTCTTAATCCTTCACTGAAAGTTTCTTGTTCAGTAGCATTCTTCATTTATTCCCCCCTACCTGAATGATGTGGTTGCAGATGGTAACATCGCTATTTTGGACAATATATACAATCAGAAAAATCAGAATCAGAAATACTTTATTGATCCCCAAGGGGAAACTCTTTAAAAAGTGAGGAATGCTTGCATTGCGCTT
Source organism: Siniperca chuatsi (assembly GCF_020085105.1). NCBI lineage: Eukaryota > Metazoa > Chordata > Actinopteri > Centrarchiformes > Sinipercidae > Siniperca > Siniperca chuatsi. The sequence goes on along the minus strand of NC_058060.1, from coordinate 115,510 downwards.
TTACATTTACAGGGAAAATGACAGCAGTTTATTCTCAGACTTCTCCCACATAGAAATCAGGCTAAAACTGTCATGGTACAGCTTTACCACTCCTAGTGTCTCTGTTGTCTGTTTGTCTTCCTGTGTTTGTCTGTGTATGGGTGTGCTAGTGGGGCGTGGCCTCCAGAGAACCTCCACTCAGAATCTGACACACCTGCTCATCTGCTGCTACTCACCTGTTCTCCATCCACCAATCAAGACCATGCAGTATATCTACCCAGCGCTTCTACCAATCTTCACCAGATTGTCTGTTTACACTACTGGTACATCGGCCTGGCTGTGCAGCTTGTTTTGCAGAACGGTTTCCTGAGTCCAGGACTACTCCTCTGACTCCTTGTGTTCATGTTCACTCCTCAAAGCGACAACTGCCTCCGATCTACCCACCTGTTCTCCAGAGCTTCTCACCACGGGTTTGCCTCTGCTCTACTCCAGCCAGCCGTCCTCGCCAGGCTACCTGTGCTCACGGACTTCCTGCCTCAGCCTGGGAATCATCTCGCATCACAGAGCTTCCCTCCACACACCTGGTTATTCTTTCAACTTGTTCGTACAATAAACCAAAGACTAATCACTTTAACTTGTTTTTGAGTCGTGCTTTTGGGTCCAGAATCTCAGTGTATTATAACAAAACAATTTTAAAATACACTTAAAATATATTTTCAATGGTCAGAGCGTTTTAATGATCTGAAGATTGCCACCTAAGGAGTTGCTGTTGTTGAATTCTGTATTTGATGTGGCTTTTATGCTCTAAATTCAGCCTTTTTATTAATGCTTTCTCAATATCCTACATAAATCAAATGGCTAGAATGAGGTTAAAGATGATTCAGTTCAAAGCTAGTTGGAGAGGGGGGCGGTAACTGCCTGAAAGACATTTGAGGCTGAAGCTGAATTTGTTTGACATCATTTAACCAGTATTCAGTCAACATTAATACAAAACTAGGAGGTGGCATCATGAAACCAAAAACCCCCAGCAAATGAGAACACAGGACAAGAGACTTACAGAGCAGATATGTATGTGCTAACAGACAAAAAATGCAGTTTAATTTCAGTGGGACTTTAGTGATGCACTGACTCTTCACCATGAGGTTTACATTTGTGGGTTTGAGTGAAATCTTTTGACAACTATTGGATGGACTGCCATGAAATTTGGTACGGATGTCCATGTTTGTATCAATTGTAATCACTTTTGTGAGCTCTTTAACTTTCTAGCTCCATCATTGGGTCCAAATTTTAATGTCCAATACTTGATTACAAAAGTAATGACATTTCTATCATCCTCAGCAGAACTTTGTGTTTCACATTTAACTCAAAGCACTGATATGCCCAAGTACAGCCTCACAGAGCTGCTAGAGCCTGTTGTTCCCTCTATAAGTGTTTTGGTGTATTCACACATCATTGTCTAGACCTGCTCTATAGGAAAAGTGCAATGAGATAACTTCTATTATGAATCGGTGCTATATAAATAAAATTGAATTGAGATTGAGTTATTATATAACAAACCGATCATGCTCTCAATATAATAATTATTAAATGATTCAGGAATAGGTTAACACTGGGGAGAAGTGGACAAATGTAGTCTTAGCCTATGTGACAGACAGCCAAGCAGGGCTGCTTTACTTGCAGGTGGGGGGGAGGGGCGGGCAGAGGAATAAGGAGTAATTTGCCGTTCCCATGGTTTTCTCAACCACATTTGCATGCTGTTTGAATGGGCTGGCCTCAGGGTGTGTTGGGAGGGGGGTGGTCGGTTTGATAATACACACTCAACAACAACAACATGCATACATTCATCAAAGTGTGGCCTTTGATTTCACACCGCCAGATTAATTTTCAGTCTCATTCATTCAGAAAAAAGATTTTAAATTCAGTCTTATGGAAAGGAAATGTGAACCACTCGTCAACCAACAATAACTGTAGCAACTGATTATGAAGAAATAACAAAATTAAGAGAAACATATTTCAGGATGTTTTGGAAGAGAAATAAAACGGGCTTTGATGAAGAAATCAATGAATTTCTTGTACTAAAGCAGCTGCAGCATATTCTGTTAATCAGACTGTTCTGTAACTGTATTTCACTGCACAGCAGCTACTGCACATCTGCATTCTCTCTTACTCACTAATGATTTCTGCAACATAATACACGCAGCCTTAGCATTCATTCTCTACTCCACAGCTTTAGCAGGCCGAGCTCTCAACCAGTCATAACTTGACTGAAACTCACTTCACCTCATTTCACTCCACTCACTAAAAAGCTCATGAAACTCCTGCAGGAGTGCGCTGAACCAAACAGACATTGTACTCACCATCATGTACCACTGAATCGCTCAAGGAAGGAGACAATATGACAAAAATCTCTCTATAGTTAAAACAGAAAGAGAAGGATTTCCATTGGTCATACCTGTAGCTTCCCGCAGTGGCTCATGCTTTGCATCTTCCCTGCAAACACAGGTCACATTTTATTAGAAGGAGGGACAGAGTACAAAAAGCACACACAAGCACACACGTGATGTGGGCAATATATTGTGATACTATCATATTGTGAAATATCCTACATAAACATTTGATATGGTGTCTGTAGTGTGCCACCCAAATAATTATAGTGTCTTATCAAATAAAGATAGAACATAACAGAAACTGTAAACAAGTCGGTGTAGTCCCTCATTCATCCAGGAGTGTTCCATGTAGAAAAGGTTTCAGTCGTAGTCATCTGGACACTGTTTTCAGAATCATAATTTCTGAGTTCTCGGTCCATTTTTCACAATTGAGAATGACTTCCGGATGGGAGCCGAAACGTCTTGATTCTGAAAACAGTGTCCAGATGACTACGACTGAAACCTTTTCTACGAAGAAACTGTAAACGTTAAATGCTACACAGTACAAGCAATATCTTAAAAGCCTTTTTAAAAAGTATTTTGCAAATCCATTCAAACATTCATCTATTTAAGTCAATATCTCACACAAACTAATACAAATATTAAGTGCCACATCTAGTCATTATTTCTATATTTTTTTAACTTCAGTACTTTGGCATCATACATTCAATTACTATTTATTATTGTGTAAATGAATGATTTATCCTTTGAATGCCAAACTGCTTTTGCTCAGTTTTTACTCACTTTATATACATGCTTATGGCACAGATACACATCTTAGCTGAGCATGACATTTTATTTTCAGAATACGTTAGCCTACTTGACATTTTTTGATATTTGACCAAAAAAAGGTAATTACATTTCCTCCAAATTGTATTTCACATAACAAATTAGGTATAGATAGATCGATCACTTTGGGGTTTTGGTCTTCTCAACCAGCATGTCGTGGAGGGGGTGGGAGACGTTGTTTAGGATCCTAACCAACCTCTCCACACCACTTCCAGAGAGTCCAGCTCAACTCCTCCAAAATGAATGTAATTTCATTTTTAAAAAGTTTCATGTCATTTTTTTGGGTTTGCCCGTATGCCCACAGGTTTGATTTCCACACATGGTAAATAGCTGCATATGAATACAGGAGAGTGTCAGTTTTCCAGGAATAACATGTTGATGGGGCATTTTGAGCCTCAGTAATGTAAAAAGTAAGGAGAGTTTTTTTTTTTAAATACCACATCTATATGTACTTCTGGATATTTATGACTGGAAAGAATCACACTGATTCCAGTAGTATGTGTGTGCAGTCTATGCATTCTGGTTTAACTGAGTTACGACACTAAAAAGAAGAGGTATGACTTGTGGTGCAAAATGCCTCAATCTATGGATTATTAATAATAATAATAATGAGCCACCTTGAGGCCAAGTAAAAAAATCCTTCAATACAAGCCATCTCAGTCCCTCTAATGTATGAATTATTAAATCACAAATAATACATTTTTTAAAAGTTTCAATACTTTAACACAACACAAAAGTATCAAAACTACTTTATGCAAAATTGAGGCTAGTGGAATAGTGGAACAGGAGGTAGCTCAGAAGCAGGATGATACTTTGGCTTTCTGTGAAGCATCACACACCAGCCGGGGCTGTGTCCAGATAAACGCAGGATTTCTGGGTAACGAAGTCCTTTAAAATTAAATATCTCTGCAGTTGTCAAGAGATAAGCTTTGTCGCTTATCGTAAATTAGGTTAAAGTTGGGTAGATTCAATGTCAATACCGTGTTTTGTAATCTCAAAGATTTAACCAATTAAATCTGACTGTTAGCATTGATACAGCAGCCTGTATTCTTATCTTGATACTCACTCAATGACAGCGGTGGTGAGCCATTTCCTGACACTGTCCTTGCTCGAACTTCCTGTGGCTGACATGATGCAACAAATTATAATGACGCTGTGACAAGCAACCACTGAGAGCAAACACATAAAGTGACAGAAGCAGGAAGCTTCCAGTGAGAACTGACCACTGAACAGCAACAATATCTCATCTGATAGGCTTCACTCCTTGTACTGTACGGATGCCCTCAGTAGAGTTGCTCAGCCAATATCCACTACTAGATACTTAAATAATGAAATAAGATGCCATCCTCTAAATTAGACTATTCTGCACATAACTAGTTACAAAAAAATCTAATAGTGTCACAGTGAGTTACATGCATGTGACAGATTTGTCATGGGTTGGGTGTCTCATTTTAAAATGATGAGCTTTTACTGGATAACCCATCATTTTGGTAACTTACAAATATATAAGACAAAACCTTCTACCTGTCTACGTGAACCAAGAGGCTATTCAATTAATTATGTAACTGCAGTCAGTTACTCAAAGATGTACATCGATGTAAACTTTAAACATTAAATTGTGTGTAAATTGAATATACTGTAGGTAGCTTCAACATCAACTACACTCCTGCTCTTCCCAACTCTCTTATGGAGAGTCACTGTTAAGGCCTGTTTCAAGAGAGTCAACCAATACAGACCACCGGCCTTGAATTCTCACTCAGTTTTTTATAACTTGGGGTCTTATTTTCAGAGTTTTGGCCTTCAATCCCATTAATAATTCAGACATTGTACTCACTAAAGTAATTGCTGAGATTCTGATCGTCTGACTGCTTGTGTTTCTTTACTCGGGCGATGTCCCTGTGTCCCCAGAGGTATTACTTACTACTGTTGAGTACAATGTTATCATAATGGATAGAAGTGAAAAGAAAGAACTATAACAATAAGTTACGTTGTAATAAACCAGTCTTTTCTTATTCCTGAAAAAAAAAAAACTATAGTGTCACATCATCATTGTATCGTGACATGAAAAAAAGCATGTTGCTCTGGAATACTGTCATGTCATGTTATGTCATTGTTAAGAGCGTTTACTAAGCAGAATACTTCAGAGGATGTTCTAATCTCTCCCTCGCCATAATCCTCCGGTAATGCTTTCATTAAAATGGACATGATTGCAATTAACTTTCATTTAACTTTACATTAGTTATAGGTGATTTAAAGTGAATGGGATTAAACTTGCAAAATCACTGGTAACATTATTTAATTTCAGAATTTGTGGGCTGACAAAGTACATTTTCCTAGCTTACATACCGTGAGCCTCTTGGTCCTGAGCTGTGATGGATTCCATGTGGCTCCAGTGGACCCTGGATGCCACCAGATTGGCCCTCTTGGCCACAGCTCCTTCAGATGCCATGGAAGGAAACTGGAGTGGTGGGAACCACGGAGAGGATCAACAGCTCATCAAATGATAAGCAACAGATGCACCACAAAAAAACACCAGATAAGCACAAACACCTATGCACATGTACCTGTGTAATTGGACTGACCCAGGTAATTCCTGGTTTTACATTGTCCTAAGCAGCAGCAGCTGAGCTGATCCCAGCAGTGAGGAGCCTGTGTGAAGATGCAGTAGAGTGAACTGAAATTCCTCCAGAGCAGGAGCTTACAGGCGGAGCTCTCATTCAGCTTCTGTCCTGCTCCGTAAACATGTCCGAGAAAAGGAGGGACATGCAAATGACTCGGTTAGACTTCTCAGCCCTACAAGGGAATATTGCTTCGTGGCTGACTTGTTAGTGCCTTCCATCGCTTCCTGCTCCTCTTTTATCAGTTTCTGCCTGCCTGGAGCCAGAGTCTTCATGTTCCTGGAATAGTAGCTTTAAATATGATTAATAATAGTAATAATAGAGGTTGTGAGAGATCATGAATAGATATTCAAATAGTTTTTCTACTGAAGTTACTGTTCGTCCTCTCACAAGTCATTCGATTGCTTCTAGTGCTTTATTTCAAATGCTGTATGTTTTAAATAGAGGGTAAAATCAGTTGAATTGTATTTTTAAAGGAGTTAATGTTGCTCTTGTTGTTGTTTTGTACTGTAAATTTCCATCACAGTGGATTTTCCCATTGCAATAACACCCTTTCTTTCCAACCCTAACAAGAGCATTTTGTGTGTGTATATTTACATCATTATGCAAATATGGTGGTTTTATGATGTTAAACTGTGTTACACACACAAGCTTATTGTCACTGGTATTTCTGACATGTCCCTCTGATAGAAACAGTGCTTTCTGTTTATTTTACCACTGAGTATTGGTCTGATGATTGGCAGGGTGGGGCACACTCTCAGGGCCAGCTAAAACCTCTTATAAACAACGCCATCAGGGGTGTGATATTTGATAGCAAGAACTTGAATTACCAAACCTTTAAATAAGTAAACCTTCAAAGTTTGGAGCAGATGACTGGATTGGAGTATTAGGTTATGTCTGCAGAGTGACTCTGCCCTCAGCAACACTTTGAATTACTGTTTCAGGCAGTAGGCCCCTGCAGGCAGGAAGAGCTGATAAGCTGCCTTTAAAATGCAAATTATTCCTCTTTCAATGGTTTTATGAGCTTAAGCCACGTGTGTCCTAAAAAGAGGAAGAGGTAAAGAGAAGAACTAAATGAGCAGAAAAAGGGAGAAATAGCCACTGTGTGTCGTACTGCTGTTCTTTTTGTTTCTACCACTACGTGGCAGCAAAACATTTCAAATTCTACACACAGTGACTTTAAGTAAGCCGATATTATTTTATACACTCTTCTTATCTTATTTACCAGGAAAACATTGGCCTACATTGGTATTTGCAAAACAGTCCACTTGAGAGAACTGAACAGATGAAAACCTGAGCACTGCAAATAATTAAAACACATACAGGATACATATATCATCTCACATTAGCACTAAGTCAACTACCTGTTGTGGTTTGGGGGGTGGGGTGGGGGGAATGCACGTTAAGATGACCGTTGGCTGGATTTTCAATGCCGGAGAAGAGGTGCAGACCGACCAGGTGCTCACTTTACCAACAGTGAACATATATAGACGAATTTCATGGTTCTCAAATACTCTGGACCACAGGCATCATATGGTTCTGACAGCAGCAGCCTCTTACAGCTTGCCCTGACTACCCCCCTACAACAGTATAGGGAAGTCTGACCCTAACCCTACATCCAAAGCTACAAAGACAATACATAAAAATTTACATTCACATATCAAATATCAAGTATTATCTTAACTTACTTTACACATTACATAGAAAAATAGGAACTCTGAACTTCAGATGGAAGTAGACCAAACACCCCTCAATTAATTACTACATGGGATCTCCCGGGAACCTACAGAATGACTTGGTGTTCTGACGGCCCAGGGACCGAACACCCTGGAAGGGAGACATGACAGGAGAGGCAAGTGACTTGAAGGAAGCTGCTGTACTATTATCTTAATTATTGCACAAACTAGCAACATTTAAACATTCAATTTAATCATTTTGGCATGGGTTAAACAAAAACTAAAACTCCATTCTATGTTGAAATAACCATATTAGCCAAACTAAGTGTGTTTTCCTTCACAGGGCAGGTCTTCAATCAATTCCAGCTGAGAAGCAGATACCATGTCTACAAAACACATTCCACATTAAAATGCATCAATCTCAGTAAAATGCATTAACGTTTATGCAATTATTTCCTGTCCAATGTTAATTTTTACAAATTGATATAGTGCATCTATGTAATGTGCCTCAAGCCAATTTATACAGCCTATGCAATGTACTACAAACAGAGTACAAGTAATGATGAGGACCTTTATTACAATGTGTATCTCCATCTACTCCAGAACAAAATAAACGTGCACTCAAAGTGTGCCAGTGACCAAGAAGGCAAGATGGCTGGTTGGTCGAAAACAGTACTTGGTGTGAATTATGTCAAACTCCACAGGAACATGGTTAATGGTTGAGTAGGATGTGTGCAAAATAAAAAACTGTATTGCAACATTAAAAAACCACAGTGGTTTATTATGAAAAGTCACAAGTCAAGTCAATTTTATTTATATAGCCCAAAATCACAAATTTGCCTCAAGGGGCTTCACAATCTGTAGGGCATATAACACCCTCTGTCCTTAGACCCTCGATTTGGATGAGGAACCCCGCAACCCAAAAAAGACCTTTTTAGCAGGAAAAAATGGAAGAAAGCTCAGGAAGAGCAGCAGAGGAGGGATCCCTCTCCCAGGACGGACAGACAGGAAATAGATGCCATCAAGAAACTTCAGCTGTCACCAAACCCCAGGACCTCCTCTCCACCGTGGGACCTGGTAAAGAACAAACTACACAAACACACAAGAGGCAAATCTCAAGCTCACCATTCACACAGAGAGGAGAGAGAAACAAGAGGAGAGGCTGAAACTCCTGGAGGACGAAGATCCAGATCCAAAACATCTGGAATGAGGCACCAACAGCCAGGAGAGAGAGAGAGAGAGAGAGAGAGAGGTCCCAGGACAACCGATGGTCCAGCACAGAGAGGACAAGGAGGAGAAACTAGGGAGAGAGGGAGAGAGGCTTGCGCAGACAGAGGGTTAGAGTACGGAAGCCATGAAAGGCAAGCAAGATTTTTCTTTTCTGGTGATCCATTTTCTAAGTCTGATCAAAATAGTTTTCTCTCCTGTGTTTATGACTTAAGAAGAGGGTTTTCCCCCAGGATACTTTTCTATGTTCCTTTTAAAAAAAACTATTTCATCTGTGAAACAGAAAAATGAAAAAAAAACTCACTTGCCTTTCAGGGCTTTCACAGAGGAAAAAAATAATAAAGATTCTGCCTAAGTGTTTTGTTGGCTGAGGTCATACAGTCCCGGATGTGCCCCACTAGAAGCATTCATGCTTTGTTCCAGGTGAGTTTTAATTTCTCCATGCACTCTAAACACAAGGTACATACAGTATATTGTGTGTTAGCAAGTTATGTAACATTATTCTCATGTCTTTCTTTTGGCTAGAAATGTATTTTAATCGCCGTTAATCTGCCGTTAGCGTTAACTGCCGAAAAAAATCCTCAAATATCGTTAACGTCCAAAAAACCCCTCCTCAAATACCGTTACACACATGATAGGCGGTGACTTCACAGTGTTATGAGTCGGTGTTTAATTCGGCAAGTATCTGATCCACCAACACACACTTATTTCACTGAGAAATCGTAGTTTTGGAAACAGTTGCCTGTCATTCCCACTGTGTTCTCCGACTAAAATAGTGCAGCTAACCAAGGGAGGCTGGTAACGAGTTGAGCCGACAGAATCCCAAATGTATGGAAATACAGTTTCATTATGGATTATATTGATGCCGAATTGACAAATAGACTATCGACGTATGACGAACTTTATCTGACAAAAAAATTACATCTTTTATATGACAAATTAGTTGACCATAAGAATTAGGTTGAGCAACAGACATTTCAGATAAAAATGAACTGAAAACATCCCTGTTTTAAGTCATGGGGTGTTTGGAATGTGAAGTAACAACTACCTACAGTGTTTTCAAAATGATAGGCACTCTGGAATTGACTTAAATTAAAGAGACTTTGATTTAATTATGTAACATCTTGTCTACAAGAGATTGCATACAGTGAAATTAATCAGGTTGTCTAAATGTCGGATTATGTCCTCCAAAATAAATAATAGGTACAACTCTGAGACAATACTGAAATGCTGAAAACTTCACGTCCTCACCTGATCAGGTTCAGGTAGCTGGAACCTGCTTGGATCATGGAGTTCTGCACTCTGTATTGTTCCTATAGATAGAAAACAAAAGGGAATGGGAAAATCCACTACTTAAGTGAGAAGCATAATTATAATGTATTGAGAGGGTGAGCTAAAACTGGGTCTTTTTAATACATTGCACGTTGTACAATCATTACTATGTTTCACATAAAAGTATTCATGAGGTAAGACTAACAATACATTCTTTTTTTCTCTCCAAGCACTTTCATCGGTCAACAATATGCTTGGATAGCTTGGGTTGTAACACCTTACCTGCGCACGGCTGATCAGGTCTGATTTCTTCAACAACAGTGTGTAGGTCTCAATCTACCCTCTGGCTCTGAATGATGCTGTCTTGTTTCACACAGTTGCTGTTACTTGAGTATTTTATTCATCAAATAAATAAACAAAGCTTACTAACCTTACATGTCGTCGTCCTCCTTCACCGACATGGCTTACACCTCTAGGATGGAAGCGCTGGACACACAAGTCAAATGTTGGACTTCTGTCTGGAACTAGAAGTTAGCACAATGTATAAGAATGACTATTCTGATCAGAGGTTTCACCCTGTCCACAGTGATCTCCCCACCTTCAGTATAGACTCAGGGGTCCCTTTCATTAAATGTACAAAATGATCCTATTCCCTTAACAAGTGTCCAAATGTCCCTCTCCTAAAGCGTAAAGGGCGGCTATGGCTCATTGGTAGAGCGGGTCGTCCACCAATCGGCAGGTCGGCGGTTTGATCCCGGCTTCCCCCAGCTCACATGTCGAAGGGTCCTTGGGCGAGACACTGAACTGACTGATTCCTTAGGTTCTTTGGACTGATAGCAGTGTGTGAATGTGATATGTAGTGTGAAGCACTTTGAGTGGTCGGAAGACTAGGAAGTACAGTTAATTTACCATCATTTTTAAAAAATCTTTAATGGTAAAACATCCCATTCATAAGGGGTGAAGACCGCCTAGATGTAGTTAAAAGTGGGGGTGCAAGATTAGTGACACAGGCAGAGGGAGGTATGGCAGGAACATTTTCATTTAATTAACGCCTGAAAGTGTCATCTCTGCAATAAGGAGCCTTCAATCATGACCAATTAAGCTGCTGTTAAAAAAAATAGTAACAAGGAACAATAACAGGGTATTCCAATAATTAACTTCATCAAGTACATCATGTTTAATTAGTCAAGTAGTTTAAAAACACAAAAGGGCAACACTGTACTGCATACTGCCGTTAGAAACTGAGTAGGTAGGCTACAATTAGCTGATAATTAGCCTGATCAGCCACCGTCACTAATCAATACACACATTTTAAACCATTAATCAAACCAATAGCTAACAGCAGTCGGCGTCAGACAACCGTATCATACTTTAGCTAGTTTCCTTAGTGGTGACAAAACGTTAAGAAATATACATATTAGCAATTCGAATTAAACTAAAGCTCCATGCGATCTCCGCCAAACTCCCTTTAAGAAATGACTTTAACAATTCCTTACGTGTCCGTAAAAAGAACACATAACTCTAGAAACACAATATAAAGTTCGTCATACGTCGATAGTCTATTTGTCAATTCGGCATCAATATAATCCATAATGAAACTGTATTTCCATACATTTGGGATTCTGTCGGCTCAACTCGTTACCAGCCTCCCTTGGTTAGCTGCACTATTTTAGTCGGAGAACACAGTGGGAATGACAGGCAACTGTTTCCAAAACTACGATTTCTCAGTGAAATAAGTGCGCGTTGGTGGATCAGATACTCGCCGAATTAAACACCGACTCATAACACTGTGAAGTCACCGCCTATCATGTGTGTAACGGTATTTGAGGAGGGGTTTTTTGGACGTTAACGGTATTTGAGGATTTTTTTCGGCAGTTAACGATAACGGCAGATTAACGGCGATTAAAATACATTTCTAGCCAAAAGAAAGACATGAGAATACAATTTACATAACTTGCTAACACACAATATACTGTATGTACCTTGTGAGTGCATGGAGAAATTTACACTCACCTGGAATAAAGTATGAATGCTTCTAGTGGGGCACATCCGGGACTGTATGACCTCAGCCTAGTGGTGCAGTTCAGCCTCTTGTGGGTGAAATGGGTATTACAACAACAAACACTTGAGCCTGAAAAAAGATACAACGAAAGATAACGGTAACATGTAATAGGCTTGAAGTAGTCAAAGAATAAGCAACTAACTGAAAACAGAGGGATTATTCCAGAGGGGGCACGATAGAAAAAAGCCCTGCAGCCAGCCGACTTATTTGTATCTCTGGGGACAGACAGGAGGCCTGTATTAGGATAATAATGTAATACAGATGTCACTCGTTTCATTTGATGGGCTTGCTGCTGTGTTACCAGTGACGTCGAGGCGGTCAAAGAAGGAGGACTGCACTTGATAACTGTAGACGCTAGGTGGCAGCAGAGTGCTCGAATCCTGATGACAGGATTTTACTAAATAGCCTACCCCTTTTGACCACAATGTGGTCAGCAATGACAGAGTGGCGCTGTCCGTTTTTCCGCTGGTTGACTCCACAGGGTGCTGTGGAACCGGATGTATGTGTGTTGTATGACTCCTTAAAGAAAGACTTTTCATTTTGGCTGATATTTTACTTTAACAGCACTTCTGTGAACTAAGTTGAAAAAACTGAATACGATACGTTAAGTTACTGTTTGACATCCCAAAACACCACCAGTCAGAACGTCCACACATTTTTATAAAATGTGATTTCATTAAATCAGAGAACTGCTTTGTGAAACACGACACCCAATTTATCAGTGGAACTGAGTGAATTGTGAAAAGTATGTTTGATAAGAACTGCATGAAAAATGAAAGCAATGTGGGTTGGAAATAAATGATATACAGTAACAAATAACTGTCAGATAAATTATATGCCTTGTTAATAGCAGAACAGCTGAACAAATGAGTTGAGATGAGCAAAGTGACACAATGCTTATTATACCTGTTTACCGTTATTGAACTTGTCTTCTTTCATAAATGTAGTGCAAATGGTGAAATCAATTGAAACAGACAGTGTAAAACATTTTGTTCTTGCAAAATAAACACAATACTTTTTAAACTTTTACCCCCAACAATTCACACACACATTTACAGTATGCCCCTTCTAAATAACAGTGTTATTGCTACAGTATGTTGTCTTTTTAATTGTTTCTAGTTTCATCTCTTTTCATCTCAATACTTTTTAAAGACCATCTCTCTGTGGGGGGTATTTTTGCAAAACAACACACTCATCATGGCAAATATATTATAAGACCATGAGAGGCTAATGATAAAATATTTCCCCACTTTCCACTTTCCTATGAAAAAAGGAGAAATTTCAATTTAATTTCCAAGAGAGAGAGAGAGTGGGTAATGCATGTGAATTTGTCCCTCTCAAACTTGCCGTAGAAGAGATTCAGGTCGTCAGCCAGGTCTTTGTTTGCCTCAGTAGGGGGAGATGGTCTTCTGTAGTTTGTGATGTTTGTGATGACAGACTCTCCCTGACTTTAACGTTTATTATGGATAAAATTAATGGGGGAAATAACAGATCATGAAAAGAAAAAAACTTTCTAATAAATATTGAAATTTGTTTATGGTTCTTTTGTTGTTCAGACCTAGAATTAACAGATTTTCAACTCGATGGTGAATCAGAAAATAAATAAAATATAAAACTTGGGACTGATACACTTGAGTTTAATATGTTATCTGTCTCCACTCCGGTATGAAACTGCAATAATGTTGTAATGTATCAGATCAGTCCGTCTGAGATTCTGTCCTTCTTTCAGTTTGTTGATTTGGGCGACACAACTCATGTTTCATGACAGAGCAGAGAAAAACAAGAAATCAGTTTAAAATATTTTTTGAAATATGTCATTAGGGTTGAATTACCAAACATGCTGTCAACAAAATGGTGAGCCATTCTTTGTAAAAATATCATACGCACTTAATTTCTTCACATAAAGAAAATAGACACTTTGAGGGATTCAGAAATGTATCATATGTTGGGTTTTCTTTTTAAATTGTTGACAGGAACGCGATCATCCTGCAGCCAGAGAAACAGGCGGCTGCTGAAGCTCAGGCTCAGGGGACTGCTGCAGCTCAGCAGGAACAGGTGTCAGCTGGGCCCCCAAATAGGGACCAGCAGCACACCCCCAGGGTGAAGGCTGGAGGCTAGCAAGCCAGAATGCAGGCTTGTGGCTAGTAGCCCAGAATGATGGTTGCAGGTCTGATGAGAGAAGTGGGAACAGGTGTGTAGATGTGTGGGGCAGACAGGTGATGGGGAAAGGAGGGAAAATCTGAGCGCATCTGGTGGAAAGCTTTAGGGTGGTAGGTCTGGGGAGTGGGAGGAAAGTACATGGCCTGGGAGAAGTGAGCAGGGGCAAGAGACAGGGACAAAAAGGTCAGTACCCACCATGGAAACGAAGGCTGGAGGCTAAAATCAAGGAAGTGGCTGAATCAGAGGCCGAGAGAGGTGCAATGAAAAAACAAGTACCCAAGCAGTACAACCAGCTGCCTATACCTGAAGCACTCGAAACTGCCAAACAAAGGCTCTAAGCCTTGGCCAGCTGCCTAAGGAGGTACACGAGAGATAATGAAGCCAGAAGAATAAACCGGCTGTTCGCAACTCAACCTGCGAAAGTGTACGCTCAATGGCAGAGTAATAACAGCAGAGCAGACCCACCAAGGCTGGAAACTGAACAGTACTGGAAAAGTATATGGGAGAGGGAGGCATCACACAACAGCGATGCACAGTGGCTGGTGGCTCTGAGAGAGGACCACAGCAACCTCCCTGAACAGAATCCAGTCACCATCACAGCGGCAGACATCCAAGAAAGAGTCTCAGGTATGAAGAACTGGACAGCACCAGGCCCTGACAGGATCCACACCTACTGGCTAAAGAAGCTCACTGCACTCCATGAGCGCCTAGCAGCACAAATGAACCAGCTGCTAAGGGATGGGACGCACCCTGAATGGCTTACCGAAGGGCGCACAATCCTGATCCTGAAGGATCCCGCAAAGGGTACAGTCCCATCCAACTATCGGCCAATAACCTGTCTCTCCACAACATGGAAGCTCATGTCAGGCATCATCGCGGCTAAGATAAGTGGACACATGGATCAATACATGAGCAAAGCACAGAAGGGCATTGGCAAAGGAACCAGAGGAGCCAAACACCAACTCCTGGCGGACAGAACAGTCACCCAAGACTGCAGAACCCGACACTCCAACCTGTGCACTGCCTGGATTGATTATAAGAAAGCATATGCCTCAATGCCACACACATGGATCACTGAATGCTTGGAGATGTACAACATCAATAGGACTCTAAGAGACTTCGTTGCAAACTCGACGAGGCTGTGGAAAACCACCCTTGAGGCCAATGGCAAGCCACTTGCACAAGTATCCATCAAATGTGGCATATACCAAGGAGATGCTCTGTCCCCACTGCTGTTCTGCATAGGTCTGAACCCCCTCAGCCAAATAATCAACGAGACTGGCTATGGATACCGACTCAAGAATGGGGCCACCATCAGTCACCTCCTCTACATGGATGACATCAAGCTATATGCTAAGAGCGAGCGGGACATCGACTCACTGATCCACACCACCAGGATCTACAGCTCTGACATTGGGATGTCATTCGGGCTTGAGAAGTGCAGTCGAATGGTGACAAAGAGAGGGAAGGTAGTCCACACAGAAGGGGTCTCACTCCCAGAAGGAACAATAGCAGACATTGAGGATGGTTACAAGTACCTTGGAATACCACAGGCAAATGGCAACCTCGAAGAGGTAACAAGGAAAACAGCAACTGCCAAATACCTCCAACGAGTAAGGCAAGTCCTAAGAAGTCAGCTCAATGGCAAGAACAAAGCCCAGGCAATAAACAGCTACGCCCTGCCAGTGATTAGATACCCTGCGGGAATAATAAGGTGGCCAAAGGAAGAGATACACACCACCGACGTTAAGACGTGAAAGCTCCTCACTATGCATGGAGGGTTCCATCCCAAATCCAGCACCCTGAGACTGTACGCTAGCCGTAAGGAAGGCGGCCGTGGACTAGTGAGTGTGAGAGCCACTATCCAGGATGAAACATCCAAGATCCACAAGTACATCAAAGATAAGGCCCCAACAGATGACGTGCTCAGGGAATGTCTCAGGCAATGGGGAACAGAGGAAGAGGTGCTGGAGGGATGATCATGGGAGGAAAAACCCCTACATGGGATGTACCACCGGAACATAACTGAAATCCTACCAATGGCTAGAGTGGGCTGGACTGAAGGACAGCACAGAGGCACTCATCATGGCTGCACAGGAGCAGGCCCTGAGCACCAGAGCAATAGAGGCCCAGATCTACCACACCAGATAAGACCCAAGGTGTAGGCTGTGCAAAGAGGCCGCTGAGACAATCCAGCACATAACTGCAGGGTGTAAGATGCTGGCAGGAAAAGCATACATGGAGCGCCATAACTAAGTGGCTGGCATAGTGTACAGGAACATCTGCACAGAGTATGGACTGGAAACCCCGAGGTCAAAGTGGGAAACACCTCCAAAGGTGGTAGAGAATGACCGAGCCAAGATCTTGTGGGACTTCCAGATTCAGACTGACAGAATGGTAATGGCGAACCAACCAGACATTGTGGTGGTGGACAAACAGCAGAGGAAAGCCGCTGTGGTTGACATGGCAATACCAAGCAACATCAGGAGAAAGGAACATGAGAAACTAGAGAAATACCAAGGGCTCAGAGAAGAGCTGGAGAAGGCCTGGAAGGTGAAGGCGACAGTGGTGCTCGTGGTCATCGGAGCACTCGGGGCAGTGACCCCCAAAATGGAGGAGTGGCTACAGCAGATCCCTGGAAGAACACTAGACATCTCGGTCCAGAAGAGTGCAGTACTAGGAACAGCAAAGATACTGCGCAGAACCCTCAAGCTCCCAGGCCTCTGGTAGAGGACCTGAGCTCGAAGGATGAGAGACCACCTGCGGAGGGTGAAGGACGAAGTTTATATATGTATGTATATGTATATATGTATATATATATGTGTATATTGTTACGGACAGAGCAGGCCGGAGACACCAAGATGAGACTGATAATATTTATTGCACACAAAGTAAACTGAGATAGCGTAGATGATAATGCTACCGTCCTTTGACTGGTCGGAATGAAACTCTGGGGTAGAGGAGACACACACTGGAGACTGGAGATGCACGGGACCGGGATCGACACAAACAGGAGACTGGAGATGCACGGGACCAGGATCGGGAGCGACACAAACAGGAGACTGGAGATGCACGGGACCGAGATCGGGAGCTCAGGAGACAAGAAGATGTTTTGCAGATGCGAGGTAGAGTCCGTGACGTTGTGTAGGTTGGATACGGTGATCTGTCCTATTCCAAACGAGACGGGACACTGACTGAGGTGAGGGATGTTGTTTTATAGGGGAGTGGAGTGCTGATTAAGTGCAGGTGTGTGATAGGTGACTTGGATTAGTACTCGGGTGAGGGAGTGCATGCCGGGGGACCCACGATCTCTCTTCAGGACTGTACCCTTCCCAGTCCACCAGGTATTCCAGGTTGCCACCACGGCATCGGGAGTCCAAGATCTCACGGACCTGGTAGGTGTGAAAAAGTGTTTGCCCCCTTACTGAAACACTAAAATGTTTCAGATCATCAAACTAATTTAAATATTAGTCAAAGATAACACAAGTAAACACAAAATGCAGTTTTTAAATGAAGGTTGTTATTATTAAGGGAAAACAAAATCCAAACCTACATGGCCCTGTGTGAAATAGCGATTGCCCCCTAAACCTAATAACTGGTTGGGCCACCCTTAGCAGCAACAACTGCAATCAAGCATTTGTGATAACTTGCAATGAGTCTTTTACAGCGCTGTGGAGGAATTTTGGCTCACTCATCTTTGCAGAATCGTTGTAATTCAGCCACATTGGAGGGTTTTCAAGCATGAACTGCCTTTTTAAGGTCATGCCACAGCATCTCAATAGGATTCAGGTCAGGACTTTGACTAGGCCACTCCAAAGTCTTCATTTTGTTCTTTAGCCATTCAGAGGTGGATTTGCCGGTGTGTTTTGGATTATTGTCCTGCTGCAGAACCCAAGTTCGCTTCAGCTTGAGGTCATGAACAGATGGCCAGACATTCTCCTTCAGGAGTTTTTGGTAGACAGCAGAATTCATGGTTCTGCAGTTCTTTGGATATTGTTGTGGGGTCTTTTGTGACCTCTTGGATGAGTCGTCGCTGTGCTCTTAGGGTAGGTTCACGACTGTTCCATTTTTTCGCCATTTGTGGATAAAAACTCTCACTGTGGCTGGAGTCCCAAAGCTTTAGAAATGGCTTTATAACCTTTTCCAGACGGATAGATCTCAATTACTTAATATCTCATTTGTTCCTGAATTTCTCTGGATCTCGGCATGATATCTAGCTTTTGAAGATCTTTTGGTCTACTTCACTTTGTTATTTAAGTGATTTCTTGACTGAGAACAGGTGTGGCAGTAAGCAGGCCTGGGTGTGGCTAGAGAAATTTAACTCTAAAAGAAATTTTAAGGTTTGATAAACCACAGTTAAGTTATGTTTTAACGGGGGCAATTACTTTTTCACACAGGGCCATGTAGGTTTGGATTTTGTTTTCCCTTAATAATAACAACCTTCATTTAAAAACAGAGGACAGAGTTAGATGGAGGCACATGATTCGCTGTGGCGACCCCTGAAAGGGAACAGCCGAAAGGAAAAGAAGATTTAAAAACTGCATTTTGTTTTTACTTGTGTTATCTTTGACTAATATTTAAATTTGTTTGATGATCTGAAACATTTAAGTGTGACAAACATGCAAAAAAATAAGAAATCAGGAATGGGGCAAACACTTTTTCACACCACTGTATATAAATGTATGTGTATTATATTTGTGTATATAAAATTGTAATCGCTTTCATTCAACATAATGACATACCAACATCTAAATAATTCATTGTAAAACACATAGTGCTGCTACACAATGGCTTGCTAAAACGAAGGAACCTAAATGATACCTAAAAACAACATGGTATTCTTTGGGAAATTGTTGACAGTGATAAAGACCATGCAAAACCATTGATATCAACCATAATTCCTAACCTAGTCCTGAAGGTAACTTCAATCCTAAACCCAATTGTAATAGTTTCATAAAAAAGCCTTTTATTTTTTTTTATTAAACAACCAAAAATTTATGTAACAACAACATGGTGTTTACAGTTTTCTCTTTGTTGTTCTTTGCTGTGATTGGTTGGCAACTGCCTGTCTTCCTGAGCCATAGATGATCCAAAAGGCCCATCTGGCAGCCTGCTCAGGGTGCTGATTAGTCATGGACTCGGCCCCCTGTACCCTTCCCACTCCCCTACCGACTCCCTTGGGTGTCTGTACATGCCACCCACATACAAGCTGTGCAGATGACAGCCTCCCCTGAGAATCCTTTGGCCCAAGTCTCAAACAATGTGAAGCAGGGATTAAGTTCACGGCCTGAATTCATTCAAAGACTTTATCAAGTCAGAGTATCAGCTGGGAGTGTGTGAATACCAGCATGCAGGCACAACCATGATGAAGTGGAACACCACTATACTTATATTTTGTCCTTTCATTTTCAGCTTCTATAAGCAGGGTTCCTACAGGATGTGTGGGAAGTATAGAAAGATTATTTGGCAATTTCAAGGTCATGCAAAGTTTAGAAATTGCACAAACTGTTTGTATTCTTTTACAAGTAAAACAAGTACAAGTAAAACTCAACTCCTCAAACTCAATAGATGATCCAGAATTAATTCTATTCATGTTACACACACCATGCCACTGTAATTTCATGAAAAATGGTAATGTATACAAAATTAATTCACAAGTAAATTTTCATTCAGTT
This sequence comes from Siniperca chuatsi, assembly GCF_020085105.1. Classification (NCBI taxonomy): domain Eukaryota; kingdom Metazoa; phylum Chordata; class Actinopteri; order Centrarchiformes; family Sinipercidae; genus Siniperca; species Siniperca chuatsi. The sequence continues at coordinate 95,626 of NC_058060.1, read as the reverse complement.
TTCATTTTATGTACAGGTGTGCCACTACATGTACCTGGCAACAGTAGGATGACATGTTTATGACCTAATTTTCACTGGCATGCCACTTATATTTGAGCTAAACAGTGGGTAGGAGGAATCAATGAATAATCTTTAAATGTTTTCCATCATATACAAATTTCAGTTTACAAACTTCTTTTTCACAAAGAAATCACACGTGAACTATTGCTCTGCAACCCTTCATTTGTTGTAGACATCATAATTGTATCATCTGTATATGTAGGACCGGAACTGCCGAAAAAAAAATTAAATTACTGAATAAATAAATTAATATGCCATTAAATTAAATATTAAAATTAATTTAGGCATTAAATAATTTATAAAATGTGACACAAATTTATATTTCTGTTTTAATTTGCTTCTGTATTTATTTATATTTGTATTAATTCCCCTATTTGTTTACTTTTGCATTTCCATTTTATTTATTAATTTGTTTATTTATTTATTAATTTTTTTAAATGTATTTAGTTATGTATGTATTATTTTCCATTTGCATTTTCCTCCTTTGTTTCTCCAAACGTATTTATTTGTCTTTTTCTTTTTACATTTCTTGAGGCGAGAGGAGGAGGAGGTCATGACCACTTGAAAATGGGAACATCCCTCCAGTGGAGGAAAGTCCTGTGTATCCAGGATGTCAAACCTGTTGACCAGCGGGAGGTCCTGATGTGAAGGACATCAGTCCAACAGTCCACTGCTCCAGTTGACGAGGAGTCGAACTCACCGGAGCCTTCTCACCATCCCCACCGACGAGTGACCATGCATCCACTGGTGCTCGGCAAGGAGTAGAAATAGCCATCGCTTTGGGCTTTGCACACATGAGGAGCCGCGGATCTTCAGGCTTCATGCTAAAACGGCTTCATGCTCCGGGGCGCCAGTGATGATGGAGCCGAGCCACGGAAGAGTGGAATCATTGTCCAGTTCTGGAGTGGAGCCGTCAGGGGAGTAAGAAGGAATGGTCGCATTCCGGTTGCCGCAGCCAGAGGAGCTGAGGACTGCAAGGTGTTTTGCCTGGGCCGAGGCGACAGTGGAGAACTCCAGGATGAGCTTGTCTTTTTCTCTGAGCTCAGCTTCCAGACAAACGATACTTTGTTTCAGCTTTGAGATAGTAAGGTGGCAAGAGCCACACTCAGCCATTACACTTAAACTTAAAATCCACAATAAAGCCCATAAAAGTGCTAAATGCTTAAAATCCTTAATAAAAGCAACTGGCTAGCCTAGCCGCTGGGCTAAAAACAAATCTAGCTAAGCTAGCAGCAGTGGAGGCAGTCTGGTAAACCACATTGAGTTGACAGTCAGCTTAAAATCACTTATGATCCACACCTCCAATGACTAAAAACTTCTACCATGTTAAAATATATGGGTAAAAAATAGCCAGGATAAAAGTGTAGTATAGAAACGTGGCTTAAAAACTAGATAAAATGTCAGTTTATGATGGTTTAAGACAAAGCCTCTGGTGGGCACACACAACGCTGATGCATGCGCATCGGATATGGCAGGTAAACGCATGGTATAAAACAGATTTAGAGCTGCTTCCAACCAGGACTCTGACCTGGATCATATTTTATGGAGCCCAGTCCTGGCAGTCAGCTAATGGACAGCTAGCAGCACAGCTAAAGTAGTTAACCGCTAACAACAAGTAGTTAAAGCCATCTGTCCATCAGCAAACTCTGTAAACCACCGAAAGTTAAAGCAGAGCAGCTGGAAGACATCAGAGGGAAGATCAGAAAATATTCCCTCCATAAAATATGATACAGTTTCACCAAAATAACTGAATGAAGTTATAAAAGTTTTGTGCTTTTGTACAGTAATCAGTGAGGCCCGGTCCCCAGAAACACTCCCGTGGCATGCGTCATTTTTCCAACCAAATTCTTGTCTCATTTGTGGTCTAAAACAGTAAATTCAGGATATTCAGTGCACCATATCGCTATTTTCCAAGCTACTGTAGTTGTAATATTTCACCAGACCCAGAGAATAGTACAGAGAATACTACTGAGAATAGCGAGCTAGCTTCTTAGCTGAAGACCCATAGTTAGCCTGGGACTTGCTGGACGAGCCTACCCAATATGCCTTGGCTAAGTCCAAGGATAGCTGGCAAAATCTTTGTGATAGAGGCCCCTGCTCTACTGAGAGCCCAGACTCTGATTCAATTCAATTCAATTTTATTTATTTAGCGCCAATTCATAACAAAAGTTATCTTATTGCACTTTTCCTATAGAGCAGGTCTAGACCATACTACTATAATAATATTAATTACAGAGACCCAACAAATCCCACCATGAGCAAGCATTTGGCGACAGTGGCAAGAAAAAAACTTCCTTTAAGAGGCAGAAAGCTTGGACAGAACCAGAGTCAATGGTGGGCGGCCATCCGCTGCTGTGTTAGGTTTTGAGAGAGAGAGAGAGACGGGGGGGCACAATGCAAAATATGATGGACAGAATTCTGTAATCTGTTCTGTCTAATCCATATATATGTAAAGTAATAGTAATGGTAATGTTATTAATTGTTAATAATAATAATAAGAATAATAAGAATAATAATTGTGAAAGCAGGTATTGAGCAAGAACATGGGGACAGTAGGTGGCCCACAATCATAGATCCAGACTCCACAGCTCTGGAGGCAGAAATACCTGCTGATAGCGGCAGGAGGAGAGAGGAGGGAAAGCACAAAACTATGGGAGAGAGAAAAGAGGTGAATCATGGGTAGGGTTAGGCAGTCTAAGCTAATAGCAGCATAACTAAAGGATGGTTCAGGACTCACCTGAGCCAGCCCTAACTATAAGCTTTATCAAAGAGGAAAGTCCTAAGCCTACTTGAGTAACTATATCTTTAGATGATGATGATAGCCTTAGTACTGCGTTTATCTCATCACTGACAAAATGGTAATGGCGAACCAACCAGACATCGTGGTGGTGGACAAACAGCAGAGGAAAGCCGTTGTGGTTGACGTGGCAATAACAAGCGATGGCAACATCAGGAAAAAGGAACATGAGAAACTAGAGAAATACCAAGGGCTCAGAGAAGAGCTGGAGAAGGCTTGGAAGGTGAAGGCGACAGTGGTGCCCGTGGTCATCGGAGCACGGGGCAGTGACCCCCAAATTGGTGGAGTGGCTACAGCAGATCCCTGGGAGAACACCAGACATCTCGGTCCAGAAAAGTGCAGTACTAGGAACAGCAAAGATACTGCGCAGAATCCCGCAGAACTGCGCAGAACCCTCAAGCTCCCAGGCTTCTGGGAGGACCCGAGCTCGAAGGATGAGACCACCCGCGGAGGGTGAAAGACAAAGTTTTTTTATATAATCTTTTCCTAGTTCTTGTCAGTACACGTGGTGCAGCATTCTGGATCAACTGGAGAGTCTTAAGGGACTTATTCTGGCAGCCTGATAATAAGAAATTGCAATAGTCCAACCTAGAAGTAACAAATGCATGCACTAGTTTTTCGGCATCATTTTGAGACAGGATGTGCCTGATTTTTGCAATGTTGCGTAGGTGAAAGAAGCAGTCCTTGAAGTTTGTTTCATGTGGGAGTTAAAGGATAAATCTTGATCAAAGATAACTCAGAGGTTCCTTACGGTGCTGCTGGAGGCCAGGGCAATGCCATCTAGAGTAACTATATCTCTAGATAATGTGTCTCTGAGGTGTTTGGGACCAAGTACAATAACTTCAGTTTTGTCAGAGTTTAACATCAGAAAATTGCAGGTCATCCAGGTCTTTATGTCCTTAAGGCATGCTTGAAGTTTAGTTAATTGGTTAGTTTCATCTGGCTTGATCGATAGATATAATTGGGTATCATCCCTTCATAACAATGAAAGTTTATGGAGTTTTTCCTAATAATATTGCCTAGAGGAAGCATCTATATAAGGTGAATAGATTTGGTCCAAGCACAGAACCTTGTGGAACTCCGTGACTAACTTTGGTGTGAACGGAGGACTCACCGTTAACATGTACAAACTGAGATTGATCTGATAGATAGGATTTAAACCAGCTTAGTGTGGTCCCTTTAATGCAAATTAAATGTTCCAGTCTCTGTAATAGGATGTTATGGTCAATGGTGTTGAACACAGCACTAAGATCTAACAAGACAAGTACAGAAAGTCTATTCTCTGATGCAATTAAAAGGTCATTTGTAATTTCCACCAGTGCTGTCTCTGTGCTATGATGTACTCTAAATCCTGACTGAAAATCCTCAAATAAACTATTGTTCTGTAAAAAGCCACACAACTGATTGGAGACTGCTTTTTCAATGATCTTAGAGAGAAAGGGAAAGGGAAGGTTAGATATACGTCTATAGTGTATGTAAACTACACAAGACACATGAGGAAGCACACTTACAAAATAAAAAAGGAAACAACCAAACCCAAGACCCAAAACCTTGACATTTCCAGCCGTGTTGTGGATTTTTAGAATATATATATATATATAAAGGCAGTATTTTTTATTTGAATTTTTTTTTTTTGTTCGAGAGACAGTGCTTAAAGAAACCCTTATTTTTGTTATGAGGAGTCAGTGGTGTGTGCATTGGATAAGAAACACAAGTCAACTTAAGGTTTACATTTTGTACCAAGTTTTGGATCCTGCACATTGGTTTTTATTGGTCTCACATAAAAATGCACTTGCAGAGATTTGTATTCTTGCAAACTGTGAACAAAAACTCATCTTAAATTTTTTGTCAAAGTTGCCCTGTCACATAATACTGCAGTTGCAAAGCTCTCATTTTCAGTGCATTCAAGATGTCCCGACATAAATTTCCGATGTCGTGCTGAAAAGAAACCTCCTCAATGCTAGAGTGAATCCTCTTGTTTGGGGTGTACACCTATGTGCATCCTCTGGCCTCTCTCTGGCATTTGTATTGTTACACTTCATAATGGAACATGTAAAACATTGTTCTGACATGATTATTCAACACATCACTCAACAGAAAATAAATCAGCAACTATTTAATTTGAATAATAAATTATAAAATATTGAACTGTTTGAGTAATCTCTTGCTTTTCTCTCATATGATAGTAAACTGAAATCTTTGGGTTTTGGTCTGCTGGGCGGTACAAACAAGCGGTTTGAAGATATCTTGGGCTTTAGGAAATAGTGATGGACATTTTTCATTATTTTCTGACATTTCCTAAACTATTTTGTACATTAAACAATAATGAAAACAATCGTTAGTTGCAGTGCTAAATACTATGTTTAAATGCAGAGGTTCAAGTTGATCCAAGCACATGCAGGATTCCCATATTCTTTAGGATTCGTTGTCATAACATTGTCTGTGACATACAACTAGCAGACACAGATAACAGCCCCCAGACTAAGTTCCTCCACTGCCAGTCTTAAAATAGAAATTAATATACTAAATCTACAGCTTTGCTAGCGGCTCTGTGAAGCTGTACTTAGGCACAGCAGTGCTCTGAGCTGAATGCTAATGTCAGCATGCTATCATGCTCACATTGTCAATGCAAACATCCTGATGTTTAGCAGGTATAGTGTACACCATTTTCACCATCTTAGTTTAGATTGATGGGAATGTCCTTTTGCAGAGTAAAAACCAAGTAAATAATTTTACGTTCTAATTGCGTTCTTCGCAGAAAAAGTTCTTTGGCGTAGAACTATACCAAATACATTGTTGGAAAGGTCACAACCTGGAGAGTAAGATAAGTCAGTATGAAGATTCTTCATGGCTCCTGCTTTGAGTTACTGACCTTTGAACGTTGACCTTGGTGCATGTTTGACAGCGTATAATCCAGCAACAAAAGAGGCTACAAACATGGGACCAGCTGTTATAGAGAGCTCTTAACTTCAGCTATCATGTGAGCATAGTCAATTGGGGCTGCCGTCAAATAAGAAATTTGCTTGTCACAGCAGCTCAAATTTCAGCACATAAAAGAAAAAGGTAGATTGATTAAAAAAAATACACAAAAAATAAAAATGAAACAGAAATAGAAAATAGAAAATAAGAGCTATAAATATTATATACAACTGTCATTTATACAGATATGTGATAATTGCACAGAATACTTGCACAGACATTGTAATACACACATGGTGTGTAGCATTGTACTACTAAAACTTCATTATATATATGTCATCCTCCTTGGGTCCGCTACCAGAGGCCTGGGAGTTTGAGGGTTTTGCGCAGTATCGTAGCTGTTCCTAGGACTGCATTCTGCACAGAGACTTTAGATGTTGTACCTGGAATCTGCTGGAGCCACTCTCCCAGTTCGGGGGTCACAGCCCCTAGTGTTCCGACTACCACTGGCACCACTATTGCGTTTACTCTCCACATCTTTTCTAGCTCCTCTTTCAGCCCTTGGTATTTTTCGAGCTTCTTGAGTTCCCTGTTCTTGATGTGGCTGTCGCTTGGGATTGCTACATCTATCACCACTGCTTTCTTCTGTTGTTTATTGATCAACATGATGTCTGGTTGGTTAGCCATCACCAGTTTGGCAGTCTGGATCTTGAAGTCCCATAGGATCTTAGCTCTGTCATTCTCAGCTACCTTAGGAGGTGTCTTCCATTTTGACCTTGGGGCTTCCAGCCCATACTCATGGCAGCTGTTCCTGTACATTCTGCCAGCCACTTGTTATTGGCGTTCCATGTACACTGTTCCTGCCTGCATCTTACACCTTGCTGTTATGTGCTGAACCATCTCAGGGGCATCTTTGCACAATCTGCACCTGCCTGTTCTTGTGCTGCCATGATTAGTGCTTCTGTGCTGTCCTTTAGTCCAGTCTTTTCCAACCACTGGTAGCATTTCTTGATATCAGCCACTTCTTCTGTCAGTGGTACATGCCGTGCAGGGGCTTGTCTCTCCATGATGGTTCATCCTCCTCCTCATTCTCGGGTTTCTGCTGCCTGAGGTTATTCACTTCGTCATGATGTACTCCTGGATCTTTGTTGTTTCATACTGGACAGTGGTTCTGACACTCACTAGTCCTCAGCTTCCCTCGTTCTGCTTAGTGTACAGTCTCAGGGTGCTGGATTTGAGGTGAAATCCTCCATGCATTGTGAGGAGCTTCCTAGTCTTGATATCAGCGGCCTCTATCTGCTCCTTTGGCCAGTTTATTATACCACTGGGGTATCTGATGACTGGTATGTGTTGATGGCTTTGTTCTTCCCATTTAGCTGACTTTTCAGGACCTGCCTTACTCTGTGTAGGTGTTTGGCTGTGGCTGACTTCCTTGCTGCCTCCTCATGGTTTCTGTTTGCCTGCGGGATCCCAAGGTATTTGTAGCTGTCCTGAACATATGCAATGTTGCCTTCTAATAGTTCAATCCCCTCAGTTCTGATCATTTTACCTCTTTTTGAAACCAAGGTAAATGGACTATACTTATATAGCGCCTTTCTAGTCTTTTCCGACTATTCAAAGCGCTTCAACTACAAATCACATTCACCCCATTCACACACATTCATACACTGATGGCAGGTGCCATCTGCTCATTAGTTCAAAGAAAGTAACTCATTCACACACACTCACACACCGAAGGTACAGCCCTAAGGAGCAATTTGGGGTTCAGTGTCTTGCCCAAGGACATTGCGACATGTGGACTGAGGGAAGCTGGGATCGAACCACCCTTCCGATTGGTGGACAACCCGCTCTACCACTAAGCCACAGTCGCCCTTATCCCACCATCCGACCGCACTGCACATCCAGTCCGAATGACATAATGATATAGGAAGATATATGATTAAAATGTATTTTCACCCAACAATTTGATATTTAAAATCTGATTACACACATGTTTACCATCCCCTTTAACTCCCCAGTGTACTCTCAATTCAGTATTTACAACTTCCAATCCTTGAAAAACATTATTTCCAAAAAACTACAATTCCCTAGAGGCCTGCCATGCAGTTTGATACAATTAGCGCCAAAGTTCTTCCGGTTTTCAAAGTAGTATTGTAAATAGGGTCGTAAAAGATATATCTACCTAATATATCAAATATCTACTACAGCTGAACTAGTAATTACACTGCATCTAGATAATATATGTTAAAAAAATGTTGATTTATTTCAGACATTTTAGCCAAAACAGGAGTCGAACACCCTGTGGTTTTCCAGCTTTGCATGACGTCAACGAGTGACAGTGAAAGATTTCCCCTGGATCAGGGAGCATTTCATGTAAAAACCTGTGTGGCATACTATGTCTGGCTGATTATGACTGTAAATTCATTGTACAATAAGTACTTCATTAAGTTATTTAAACGTTTTCCACCAGACTTCAGGTTTAGCGGTGAGCTCGATTCCTCCCTTCCACTATCCAAAACTGACAACAAAAAACTTTATTTCCCAGAATTGAAGAAGAAATCATTAAAACTAATAGCTGTAACATTAAACTATCATATTGTTGAATTATTAAGAACACTTTGCTGTTTTAGTTTTGAGAAATGTTGAGGATATCATTGAAAGAAAACCATAACATGGGATTTAACAGGAAAATACTTGGGCGGCAGGTCCTCGGTTCTCCAATGGGACTGATGCTCACAGCGTCTTAAAGCGCCGTGGTCAGGTTAATATTGGAGTGCCGGACCAGTTCCTCTGAGCGTCTAATATTGCCACGGATGGTTTTACATTAGAGTTAATTGAAAGCCCGGTGCGTCTCATACAGACGCTCAAGGGTGCCTTATGCGTCTGTGCGAGACGCGAAGGGTGTGACAAAACGTCAGTATTTGACGACCTGGGAATGAGAACGGGTTGGTTAATACAACAAATTCTGAGGGGGGCACGAATGGCTGTACCAAATTCCATGGCAATTGATTCAATAGTTGTTGAGACATTTCACTAAAAAAACACAAATGTCAACCTGCTGTTGGCACTAGAGGAAAAGTTGGGGTATCTCCAAAGTCAGTAGGCTTCATCCTCTGGGGACCATGAATCAAAATTTTATGGCAATCCGTCCAATGGTTGCTGAGATGTTTCAGTCTGGACCAAAGTGGTGGGCCAACTGTTTGACAGTTCATGCTGTTAGCATGGCTAAAAATGCAAATGCAACACACACGCAAGTTAATAGGGTCTCGTAACTTTTACTCTATAATCGTCTCAAAGCAAGATATTACAGTTAGCTGCCAACACTGGCTGTTTGTGAAACTTAAATTAAGGTCTACTTACTTGCTTACTAGCTGATTTCAACACATGCAATCATACAGCAGGTATAACGAGCTGTTGTAGCTTCAATCTGATCCCTGATCAGTTTAACCACTGTGATCTGTGTGGGTGAGAAACTATTATCACTGTAAATAAACTGTTGATGTGCAGCAGTTATTCTTCTGGTGTTTTAAGCAGTTACCAAACAGCTTCAGGTGCATTTCCACCAACATCTGGACAAGAGTGGAGTCTACACTGAAATAACAAGTTGAAATAGGGCCCTTGTGACTTGAAGAATCTGGCTAGATGTTCTGCAAGTTCAACTACGTAAGGGAGTTTTACTAAGATGCTTTCGGTGGTTCCTTTTGATTTTGCAGTGTATGTCCAGATCTCAGGTTCTGGTCTTAAGTAATGACAACTGAGCAAACTCAATTCGCTGATGACTGCGAGATACAGTTGAAAGCTCCAGAAAAAGCTATTAAGAGGACCAGCATCGCCAGTCCTGTACAGTGTGTGTGTGCACGCAGACTGAATGGCCTCTCAACAGCCATTACTGTAAAAGTATCAGCAAGCTGGGGCACTGCCATGCTGAGATCTGCCCTACACACAAGCTCCTTAGTATGACATGCATCATTAGGCAGCTCTATTAGAAAATAAGACTTTTAAAAAGACCAAAGAATCATCATCCCCCTGGATGTTTCAGTGTACTTGTATTTAAAAATACTGTTTATAACATTTATTTATACAGCACTCAAAATAGTTGCTCAAAAGTTCACAAAATACTTAATGCAAAGATATAAAGTGTGTGTCTGTGGTAGAGATGATTGCTCTTTATACATTGTTTTCAACATGGTGGGGGTTGGTGCTGGTTGAGCAGTTCTTGCATTTGAATTTAAAGACCAGGAATCCAGCCAAAGCAATATTTCCCACTGTGTCTATGATGACTGGGTTAAAAAAAAGGGGGGGGGTATTCTAATTTAGACAACTAGATTGGCCTTCGGACAGGGTTTCGATGGTACGTGATTGCATAAGTTCCTTAGCCCAGCAGCTGTGGTTCACATCAGCCATAACCTAACCTGACTCCACTGTGGCTCATGCCTTTACACAGCCAATGACTCTAAGCCTTTTTCCTTCTAGTCAATATTCAGTCTGTCAAATGTTGATTCTGCTGATCAACTGCCCCACACCTCACATAAATATATGTACCCTGTATGTGGATATGCATGGAACTAACACACCCAAGATCAGAATAAGAACCCCCTATTTTGTAGCAGATTTTAGGTGCTAAGTGTGGTTCATCCATGATTGTCAAATTACTTTCAAATTAAATATATTGGGTGGCTGTATTTTTTGCATTTTATCAGATGTAGTTATTGTATGTGGTGTTTTATCCACGCATTGTCTGTTATGTTATCGCTTATGCCCCTTTAATGATCTACAGTATATGCTCTTAGTACGTAAAGACACATGGTGACTGATTGCACTGGATGTCTCTATGTTATGTGCTGTACATTTTACTAGTATTTAATGTTTCCTTTGTCAAACTAACCCTAGTGGCCAAATATGTACTTGCATGTAGTGGATTCACCTAAACACAGATAAATGCCAAACCATTGGTGGAGAACTTATTAGTATGGTTTCATTGTGTGTCAAGACACCCTGAGAAAAAAGTGTGCTGATATATGTCGGCATTTGCATCCCATTTAATGTTATGTAAATAATGCTATAAGAAAATGCTGAATGGACAATGAAATGAATTACTCTATATACAGTAGGTGGTGTATGTCTGTCAATTGATGAATACAGTATATGTACAGAATTTACAGCCTGCTTAGACCACCATCAAATGGAGACATACAAAAGACATGGCACCAATGTTTTTCTCTGTCCTAAGTGTCAAATCCTACACATAATGGGTTCAAGTAGATTTTTAAACTATTTTTAAAGAATCTATTGTCATGTTATGCATTTGTTTTTCTCATTCCTAAATGATTGTATTATTCTTTGGGGCTGTGTAAAGTGGGGTGATAGTTGGGACAGTTTAGGGGTTGATACTTAAAAATGAAACTTGAAACTTGTTTTTCTCACTGAAGTAGTATATCAGAGGCTTCAGTAGGTCTCCACTGACAAACTGACAGCTCTCAGTACCTCAGGTGCTACAGATTCATAATTACCATTGTATTGTGGTACCCTGAAATGCCTCTGCTGCCACTAATACCAGAGAGTGTGAGCCCAGCATGATGTGAACGCCACTAGTTTCATTTACATAAAGGCCTCCCATCACTTTGTCTTTAAGAGCAGGGAATGTGATAATGAATTCAGTCCGTGTAGGACTGCTAAAAACAGGCTGAGATGTGCTCTCTCCCCCACCACAGCTTTCAATTACACTGCCTTTTCCTTTCACAGCAGTGTCAGCTGGCCAGGGGTCTTTTTTTCACCTGCAATGTAAGCATGGGAGCTATTTTGGGGTATGCATGCATATGTATGTGTTTTAAATTTTTGATGTCAAAAGGGGATGGTGCCTCCTCTTGACTTCTATCTGCTGCACAATGATTTATTGCCCCAAAAACCCCAGATAACTAATTAACAGAGTAATTAATATGAATTTGCATATTTGCATTTGCAATTAGTGCAGTAAAGTGATTAGTTTGAGATGGAGAGTTTGACTCATCTGATGTTGGTGTGTGTACTGGACCAGAAAGACCCACGCCAGCTGAGGCATCCAGGGCGATGGAATTTGAAAAGCACAAATAAATCAAACCTCAAATAAATAGTATAATAAGACACTCATTGAGGTTGTGGAAAGATGTTTTTTTTTTACATGTTTTTATGCTTTTGTATGGCCTCATTATCTTGAGTGTCTTTTTTAGATTATTGTTTAGATATTTATAGTTATTTATTACGGTATTTATTACTAACAATTCCATATATGTTTTTTAAAGCTTATAGCCTTTCAATGTTTTTAGTTTTGTGATTTTTCTTTCTTCCTATCAAATGAAGCTCTAGCGAAAGTTCAGTCAGGAAGACTTGACTTCTGCATGCTTAGGTGTAGTAATTATCATACCATTCTGCCATTCACTCCTCTCACACATGCTCACTTATATTTCCTGCTGTCATTATCTGGGCTGTCAAATCGGGACATCAGCTGGTCTCATCTATCCAATAGCACAGTGACACACCTTCATTGTTAACCTATCATCATACTACCATCAGTTTAAGTATGAGTCTCTCTCTGCCTTCAGTACATTCATGCAACGGTTGCGCGCCCCTCCACCTCCCATCTTCGCAGTTCCTTCAGCTCATCATTCCATCAACATCTTTAGCCATCAGCCTCAGCAGAGTCATCAGCCACCACCACCAGTGTCTGGACTCCACGGGGGGATTTATTCTGCCGCTGCTCAGGGCAGACCCCCGCCACCACTAAAAATCTCCTCGCGGAGTCTAAGCACCAAAGACTCTGTCAAGATTAACACCTCTCATCATCTGTTAAATAAATACTATCTTGGACATTGAGCATTACATCTCCGCCATAATTAATAATAAGTGTGCAATATTCTGTGTAATACTTCCGTGCAATATTAGTTTTCCCCTTGTTAGTTTTTATCTTATTTATTGCTACTGAAACTATATACCTCAATTACTCTTCGACAGTACATGCACCTCCGCTTATTAATATTATTTATTACATAAGGAGTTACATTGTATTCTAGACTGTACTTTCATCACCAACCAGTAAACCCACTTGGTACTTGACACTTAGTTTATCTTATACTTATACCGACAGGATACTTAATTTATTTATTTCTGACCTGTTTTATAGTGTTTATTTTTTCTAGTACTTTCTCCTGTGTGCACTGACGTAAAGACGAGCTACTGTAACAAAGAGTTTCCCTACGGGGATCAATAAAGTTTTTCTGATTCTGATTCTTTACTTTAATCACTTGTCTCTTCTGATTGAACTGTGTATATCTGTTCATCTGGGTGGCGAGCTGCTGCATTCAATTGCATGTATGGGGATGAAAAAAGTTGTATTGAAATGAATTGAACTGTTAAAAAAAGCTAACATTAACATTAAAGTTGTTCTTAAATGGGATGTAAAAGGCAGACTAAATATGCTAAATATGGCTTGTTTCCCACAGAACACAAATTTGGTCATGTTGAATTTTGGAGTACCAACTTTGTCCAGATGTTTATGTCAAGCCTTTTAATATTATTATTATTATTATTTTATGATTATTATTGAATAGCAGAGTCTATATAAAGAAAAATGTATATTTTTGGAAGAACATTTGAGTGTGCTTGCTTCAGCTTATCACAGAGGCGACACATACAGAACCAGGCAAAGAGCAGTGGTAGTAATATGTTTATCAACCAATGTTACATGTTGCATGTTATGCTGGCAAGTGTTGATAAACCAAAAAGTTTTGTTGAATCAGCCAACTTGAATTATTCCTCACTTTGTTTGGTAACATTATTCACTTTCCCACAAACATAGGTGTGATACACTGTCAGGTGCTAACAGGAAGTGCTGGATAATGTAGGGGTTAACTCACAGCTTGGTCACCAGGTGACTGGAGTTCAAATCTCAGGTGGTGCACCAGTTGGTGTTTAATATTATAAGAATATGAATAGGCAAGGTTTTGCCTGAAGCAACAGGGAAGCTGCTTCATTGCTAGGTGGTCTGTCAATCAGACGTCATGGACCGATTGACAGCAGCAAACCTCGTTCTCTGATTTTTGTGTTTCTTGGTCAGTCAGTCAGACTCCTGAGGAAAGACAGGGTTTTTCCATGGGCCCGGGTCTCTCCACTTTAGCCTTGCCACACCAAGCCGTGATGACACGCGTTTCTACTACGGCCTCACAGCAGGGGATAGCCACGATGAGCCACACTGCTGTGGTCCTGCTTGGTTGCAGGGCCGACCACAGCCAACCTGTGATGGTCTCCTCCCCATAGCTGTGTCTTTTGTGTCTAAACTCATTTGTTTCTGTGCTGGAGAGAGAACGCTCTCTGTGTTTAGCTCTCAGTACTTCTGTAGCTTCTATCTGAATCTCGGTGGTTTGGAGTTTAGTTTCACTACTGTGTTCCTGTTTGTACTTTCAGATATAAACAGATTATTTTACTGTTTATTTATTGCTTTAAGCCGTATTGGAGATGTGTTAAGTTACTGCTGATGCAAATGGAACATTTCCTGCTATTGCTACCTCACATTAAAAGCTTTCCACTGGCGAAGCAGCAGGATGCTTTTATTTTGAAGAAGTTATAGAAAATGCAATGTGTTTGTGACCAAGTTTACTGAGCTTCTTTAGGGGTGCTATTCTTCAATAAAAGCAGGTCTGTTCAACTAGATATGGACATAGTCTCCACTATTTGGTCAGCAGATCCGTTTTAAATCGTGCAGGGAGGAATTGCACAAACAGAAATAGCCACAGTGAGCTGAAAAGAACTGCAGGTGACAGGCTCTTACTGTGGTTTTTGACAAGCACACCTCCAGAACGTCATCAAGATAAACCACTTTACCTTGCTGTGCTGTGCAGTGGAAAAACACTGTGCAGTGCTCGACTGCTCGTTGCCATTCATGGCATGGCTCGGCGCTACTACCCCCCACCACCCTGGATCCGGGTCATGGTGACATGATTTTATTTTGTCACCACTATAACATTTTGTTCAAAAGAAAAACAAGTAAAAAAAAAGAAGAAAAATTTATTTTATGTAAATAAGTAGCAAAAGACTGATATTTAAAATAGCTAGAAAATATTTTAAAAGAGGAACACGAAAGAAAAATAAAGCTATACATACAAAATAAAAAATTTTGCAATTTCTTTTTGAAATTATTAAAATTGAAAGAGAGAGAGGAAATACGAAAATGAAGGACATGGGCTGACAGAAATCTTGGGACAGCACCAGCTGAGAAGAACCAAATCCACAGAGACTGTCCTTCCAAGAAGAATGACAGCATCAGACGTTTCAGCTAGTGCCCCAAATGACATCTGTTTTCACTCAAAGTGATAAAGCCCTCAAGCGGATATAGTTATTATGATGGAAGCAAAGAAGGAAGCCAGGTGACGTCATTATAGAGCGACAGGGAGGAGGTTGTGGTGGATAGATGGGTCAACAAAACATCAGACTTAAACAAAGGTCAGTCAGTGTTTTTTTTTTTAAACATGACCATGATCGGCCCCTGACCTTAACCACGTTGTTATTACCATAACCATGCAGACACAGGTCCACTAACTTTAGCAAAGTATCTATTTTAACCTAAACCACAATCTTTCCCTAACCCTAACCACGTGCCTAAAGCTAACCAAACAGATTTTTTCAGCAGTGATTTGTACACAGAAGAATGATGTCCTGCATATAGCAATGTCAGATCAGAAAATGCTTGTATGTTTTGTTCTAGGGGGTATGGACAAACAACAATGAGAACTTGTTGAATCCACGGTATAATAATAGCATTAAACAAGACTAAAAGTCAAAGGCCCCAGTAGCACCTCTTAGAGACTGTAATGTTCATCACACCCCACAGTACAGAACTAACAGAACATACAGCTGAGCATGAAAGCTCATTCTTGACCTTGGAAATAGGTGTTTGACAAAATAATCCCAACTCAAAGTCCACATACTAGATTTTTCCAGAGTTTTCAATTATTTCATATGGTCTTCGTCAGCAGAACTCTTAAGCCAATATGCATGTCAACAGATCCATCTTCATGACAACTAACCAACCTTCACCTTTCCAGACAGCACTTCCTCCACACAGTTATCTACCTTAACATCAAATTCTTCAAGTTGTAGAGGCCACAGTATACTTGAAACTAGCTAGTTTGTACAACATGTTGAAAGGCGTCTCTACCTGTTCTGAATGGCCAAAAGGTGGAGTGAAAAGCCTAATGTCAGTCTTTTCCTGGCTGCATTCCACTGCTTCCTCAATGTCATTCCATGAATTCCCTTTCCTGCCTTGATTCTGATGTCAGAAAAGTGGTGAGAGGTCAACATGCTTCTGCTCTCTCTCAAAACTGTATTGATGAGAATGATTGAAATCCTTTTGGACAAGCTCTAGTCATGGCTGTGGCTAAGGATCATAATGCTACCTCTGCGGTAATAGTTATGGTAGATTTTGACAGTTGTAACATGCTATGAATGATTTAGGTACATTATAAATGGAACAGCGGGATGTGTACACAACCAGAGAGGAAGGTCTGCCTAGGAGGCAAAAGTCAGGGCCCCAGGTCACTGACTGAATATGCCAGAGATGGTGTCCTTCATGAGAGGGAGGACTCATTGCTCATTTCCAACCTGCACAATATATTTACATACCTGAATATATACATATTTTGTGTTTGACATCAGTTTTTAACCTAACAAATTGCTGTAAGATTTGGACAAACAGGTTGGAAACAAAAGCACAAGGAAACAAAAACACCATGCATACCAATTCTAAATGTAATACAATTCAATATCATAACCCACAAATAAATTGTACCTCTGTGTAACTGATAATGTTCAATTTTTATGGAGACTGACAATATAACACCACAAACTACTACTAGTCTTTTTAATTGAAATGTATTGTACAGGTGTTGCTTTTATTGTGTTCATCCTTCATATAGCCTACTAATTAGAGGATTCTTTACCAAATATGTCTGTGTCTGGAGTGCTCTCTCTGGCTTAGAGGAATCCTTTAGTGTTTTCCTGGATACTGCTAATAGTTATGTACATGTTGGCAGTCCAGTGAGCTAATTAAATGAGAATAAAGTGGTGTGAACAAATCCACCAGTATCGTCATCAGAACACGTAACTGTATGAGCTGCACTGTTCAGACTTTCAACTGAACTCAAATCTTTCTCCAGGGAATAGACTGGCACTGAATCTCTGCACAGACTGGGAGCACTGGGAAAGAGGCACCGGGAGAGGCGGGGATAAGATGCTAGCTAGGGAGGGAGGGGTGAGAGAGACATAGAGCCACAAAGAGAGAGAGCATCCCTGGAGAGCTAACCTGCCTGGTGACGTCAGCAGCAGATGGCATCAATGTCTTCACTGCTGGAAGAAGAAGAGAGACAGAGGAGAGGAAGGAGGGAGGAGAAGAAGGACTCATATTTGCTGCTGAAAGCCTTTCTGAGTGTCTGGAAGCTTCAGGAAGATGCTCTCTGGAATTTAACACTAAAACTGGGTGAGAAGCTCATCAGTCCACTGACAGAAGGACATTTACATTAAAATGGACCACGATTTGTCAGATTTTTGTATGAGGCTGACTCGTCTAAATGAAGAATAATAATAATAGGCTACCAATAAAAAGAGGTGGGCTGGTTATGTTCAGTGGCTGTATGACAATTCTTATTTTTCTAAACTACGTTTTCCCATCATATGGATTTATGCTATGTCTCATTTTACCCCCAGTTATTGCTGTTTTATCTCATGTAATGATATGTGGTGTTATGTTATGTTGTTTTATATTTTGCAGGCATTTTTCCTAGATATTTAGAGATGGACCAGTTTTGACTTCTCCTTTAACAGTAACAACTAATAGCCCTCTGCTACTACTACAAATAATTATAATAAGAATAATAGTGATTATTGGCCATTTAGTTGTTGTGGTGTTTTTTTTTCTGAAATTGCAGATGGGAACAAGCTTGTGTTTGTTTGACTCATTCAAAACGTATTAGGTCATATTTCCTGTTGGGGATCAATAAAGTTTGAACTTGTCTCATGCCTGCTCTCTGTCAGGCATACAGCGTTTGGTATAGCCTAATATTAATTTCGCTTTCCCCCCCAACCATGCTGCAGGACAACATGTTGACTTTGCCATTTGACGAGCCGCCCTCCAACCAGACCGGCAGTCCCTTCAGGACCAGCTGGGCCACCAACCAATTAGTAAGATCGGTTAAGCCAGAGCCTGGCAGAGCCCTGGAGGACACGCTTGAGTGCGAGAGAGAGGATGAGGTGAGGGATGGCGAAGAGGAGGAGGAGGAGGAGGAGGAGGAGGAGGAAGAGGAACAACCCGGAGGTCTGAGAAAAAGAGGTTCTCATAAAAAGAAGCTAAGCCAGGCCCGGCTGGACCGGGTTCGACTGCGGCGCATTGAGGCCAATGCGCGGGAGAGGAACCGGATGCACGGTTTGAACAACGCGCTGGACAGCCTGAGGAAAGTGGTTCCCTGCTACTCCAAGACGCAGAAGCTGTCGAAAATAGAGACGCTGCGCTTGGCCAAGAACTACATCTGGGCCCTCGGTGAGATCCTGAGAACCGGGAAAAGGCCGGACCTACTCACGTTCGTCCAGACTCTGTGCAAGGGTCTCTCCCAGCCCACCACTAACCTGGTGGCCAGCTGTCTGCAGCTCAATGCCCGAAGCTTCATCTCGGAGCCAGGCGGGGAGTCATTCCCCCTCTACCCAGCCTATCACCACCACCACCACCACGGACCTGAGGTAGTGGGCTCCAGCTCAGCGGACAGCGGCAGGCCCCTGCGGCCCTTCGGCTCCTTCTGCGGCCCCTACGAGGCTCTGTGTGAGAGTCCCTCTCCAGACTGCTCCAGCCCTCTGGATGCAGGGATCCTCAGCCCACCCCTCAACTTCAACGGGATTTTCACCCTGAAACACGAGGAACCGGTGGATTACCGGAGCTGTCACTACGGCCTCCGCTACTGCTCCATCAGCCAGGGCTCCTCCGCAGACCTTGGCCCATATGACATCCACCTCCGGAGCCAGTTTTACCAGGTGCAGGAGGAATTAAACAAGCCTTTCCATAATTAATGAACCATAAAATAGGACCCCAGTCATCCCTCTGATAATGGACAAAATATGTAGAATGTAGACTACATTTGACATTTTTATCTGATGAACGATCGTTAATTCTTCTCAAGTGAATGCTAATTGTCTGGGGACCACGCGCGTTTTGTCTAGGAATGCTGTGACCGTGGAAAGACAACACATGGTGTGACACACACACACACACGCACACACACACACAGATACACACGTGGGCGCGCCCCAGCGATATTTAGCATTTTTGGTTTTGCTGGTCGTTTAGTTAAAGCTGGTATTTTTACTACAACTGACCACATTGCAATAATAGTAAAGAAAGGCGAAGGGAACTATGCAATACAGAGCAGGCAGCGTCACATCTGAATGAAAAATCTGCATAGCTCATCATCATTATTATTATTATTATTCATATTATTATTATTATTATTATTATTATTAACCTATTAATTCATGTAATATGTATAACCAATAATCCACGCTTGTTTTCTATTTATCTAATTTTGATGTCATTTTTAGTGTAAAGTATTGATGAAACTTTCATTGAAAATATGTAAATATCTTGAAAACTGCTAATATGTTTGTATAGAAGGGAAAGCTGGGATTATTCCCGACTGTATGTAGGCGTTGTATTGAATTGTACAGCCGTCAGGCTCACAGTGATTTAGATAATGGGGGGGGAAATGTGGCGTTAAACTCAGGCCTGAAATGTTTGGTAGATTCCTTCACGATTAAATAAAGCAAATTAAGTAGGCGTATTCCCACTGCAGCTCTTTACAACCCATGTTCAGCCTAGCTACATTCAGATTTAATGTACAACATTTTGTTGTTGTTTTTGCTCCATTTATCATGTTGGGCCGACAGAAGAATTTGCTGTTGAAATGTGATGTGATGTTGATATCATCTTGATTTATTTCGCCCTCAGTGAGTGCAGCGGTGCTGTCGCCGTTTCTCTCTTTTTACTGAATTGCCTCAATTTGAAAATGCATCACAAACAGGACTAATGCAATACATGTTTGTCTGTAACTTTTTTTCTAGACAAATATTGGCGTTAAATTGCCAAATTGTTATCAGCTAAGAGGTGGATTTTTGGGGATGATCTGTTCTGGTGCACTACACTTTTGCTTCATTCAACTTTGTCACAAATTTGTTTTATATAACAAATAAAACACAAGTTACAACAAACTATTAAGGTATACTGCATATTCCTAAACTGTATTTTCTGCGACAAGGAGGGCGCGATATTAGGCTTTATTTGGAAGCATCAACTAGTCTTCGGAAGAAGTTTCATGGCTCGGCGGTTTTTTGCTTTGAGGGTTTGGATAAGGATCGATATGTTTATGATTTGCGTTTCAAATCAATATGTTTCTTTATTTGATACGCCGCAAATATGATGTATGTGTGCGCGCAAGGCGTATCCTCCTGATGAGAACATTAACGAGAACAAAATCACAATAAATTCTACATTTTAACCATTTAGGCTGTACATATGTGAGTGAAAGATCAAAGAGCAAAATTATGCAGGCTTTGCGAAAACGAACCTCCAACAAAACATCCACATCAAAATTCAAATTAAAGGAGCCTATAAAACAGGACAGTAATAGTTACAACGTTGGCCTGTTGAATATTTGTGTGTGTCTGTATACATTCGACATAATTAGAATGTACAATACAATACAAAATTCAGCCTTGCAAGTTTTGGAAAGGTAAAGATCTGCACTGATTTATTTTTTATCGGCATAAAAAATAAATTCAAATAATTATGTCAATCTGTTGTACCTGGCAGCCATTTGTAATAGCATAAACACAATTCCACATGTTTCATTCACTTTTGTAAATGTCCAGCCTTTAGGCCAAAATCAAACATGGTTATGGTAAATACATGAACAGCACACATTTTCACAGTCCAGTGAAACTCTGGGTTTTACGATTTTTCTTTGTTGTCAGATAAACTGAAGGATTACTCGCTTCTTTATGGTTTGATAAAATTCAACTTTTTACTCATAAAACTCTTTCAAAACGCACTGGTTTATCTTAATACTGCATTGGCACCAATTCTGTTATTATTAAATTCCTAAAAAATGACACTTTGGTCCTAGCAATCATGGTTAAATTGTAGCTACATTTTGAAATAAATACAGTTAGAACACTCATACCAATAAAATTAAAATCTGTTGGGTAAATATTAAGTAGCCTACCATTAGCAACCTTTTGCTTTACCAGCCTGGGATTTTAGCTCATCTGGACCATAGACGGTGTAGTCCCTCATTCGTCCAGGAGTGTTCTATCGTAGAAAAGGTTTTAGTCGTAGTCATCTGGACACTGTTTTCAGAATCAAGACGTTTCAGCTCCCATCCGGAAGTCATTCTCAATTGTGAATGACTTCCGGATGGGAGCCGAAACGTCTTGATTCTGAAAACAGTCTCCAGATGACTACGACTGAAACCTTTTCTACCATCTGGACCATATTTCTTCATACAGTAATTACATAGAGAATGCTCACTTTTAACTTTTAATTTCCTTCCCTTCTATTTTAAAACCATAATTATGAAGTATCAGACTGTATCTGACAATGGTTGATTAAGTGGTGAGAAGGTGTGTCAAGCCATCATGCATTTTCACACTATTCTCACCCATATTCTCACTGTGACAGGGCGACTGCTAGCATTTCACTCTTCACACCTTTAATATCTCACTTATGCCAACATTAGCTGCAAGGTGTCAGCTTCTGAATAGTCAAATGGTATTAACATTCTCTGAAATAAAATCTGCTCTGTGCCACCTGTGCTTGATTTCTATTTGCATCAATAGGATATCAGATTAAAGGAACAAAATCTGTGCAGCAGAGCATTTTTCATTTGACCCTTAACCACATCTTTCAAACTCCTGCAATTTGTAACGCAGGTTACAGATCTGTAGTCTCTATATTGAGATAACCCTGATGACATCACTTTGACAACATCGTTATTTTCTCAAACTTGACAGAACTCCTCCAGAGCCACAGCACTGTAAAACCGTTTTCTTAACAATTAACTTGTGTAAATCCACTCAAAATCAATGGTTAACTTCTCCACTGTCCTTTCATATGCTCGGTACTGTTAATTCACACTTTGTGAAAAAAATTGTGTTTAAGCGACTGTCAGTGAAACACTTCCTGCAGAAGTTTGACATTAAAAATCTTCCAGCCAAGGACACATCCTTGCCTTTTCCCAGTATGCTTTTAGAGATTTACAAAAGGATTTCTGGAAATGTTAAAGGTATGAACTGAAGCAGAATTAAAGGGGGCAGGTTGAGGAAATGTAGCCTTGCAGCTGTAGGTTTTCTCTTCTCTTCTCAATTATCAGGTAGCACCCTAGAATCTGACTTGTAATATATGAAGCTGGGTGTTGTTAATGGTTGCTAACAAGCCTAGGCTCCATTGGGTTAACAAAGCAGCAGGCATCTGAATACTTCCAGGAGCATTTTAATGAATGAATAGCCTGTAAATGACAATCTCCCTGTAATTAGCTCTGACTTGTGGGCAGGGTGTGTTACAGACTCAGTCGCTTTCTCTACAGCTGGGTCTTGTTTCATAGATAATTCTTAGAAACAAAGCTGCTATTTAAAATCATGCAGATATTGACCAAATGCTGTATCTTGATAAAGGACGCTTTGTCATTAAAAGGCAGAATGTTTGTGAATTGTGTGAGATAGCCTATATTTAGGTCACATGCAGGATGACAGAATCAATGACAGAAAAAAAGATAAATAAGGCAGCATTTCAACAAAAATCTCCCTATGTCACTCCTGCCAGGAAATACACAACTCCGTGGTTCTTCTGTTACTAATAGATTTAATCGTCTTAATTATACTTCAGTCAACATCAGTCATCAAATCCACCGTCCAACTGTTCAAATACATGACAATGTACAGAATAAGCACGCATTCGTATCACACACAAACTGTAGAAACTTAATTGTAAATATGCATGACGAAACATAAAACACGTAAATAAACATACCTCACTGAACAAACAGAAATCTTCAAAACAGGCAATGCAATATCACTTTTAACTCTTAAACCTTTAAGCGGCGTATAAAACTTATCCCGCTTCACGTGTCTTCTTGGAGGAAATTGCAACAACTGAATGTGTCCTTGCACAACATAGAACGTAATGGACTTCCTGAACTGTATTTTATCCCCTCCTGTAGACGCTCTAGGTGGAAAAAAGCTGATAACTCCATGTGTATGGAAAAAAGTATTTAACTGTCTATAACCTAGGTCAACAGTGGGAATTAGCAGCAGAGGGAATTCCATTCCATTCCAAAGTGCAAGAGAAAGAGGAAAATAAAAAAATGCATACTCAGGAGTTTTCTTTATAGTTTAACCCACTTTTGAAAAAAACTGAACTGAAAAAAAGTCCATTCACTTTTTACCAATTTAATTGAATGACAAGACAGTATACAAAACAGGTTTTGATATAACTACAAAAAGACTTCTTTGTGTGTCTTTGTGTGGTTATAGCTATCTGTGGAGTGCACAGATAGACACATGCATATATATAAAAACACACTCTGTGTTCTCTCCCTCTGTCACCATTTTCAAAATCCTGCCACAATTCCCGGGTCGCAGATGGTGTGGGACACAGAATTTCCTCCATTAAATTCTCAATAATCTGGCTTTGGATGAGGAGGGTGCTCTAGAGCTGGGTGGAGGGATTCTAGTTTTAATTAGAGAGTTTAAGATGCTAAGCCCCTTAGAACATTGGCCCTCGAGAGAGGTGGGTGCAGGTGATGCTCCAAAAACTGAAATCGCGCCATGGTAACAGCCAACAAGTCATTTGCATTTTATACTGGAGTCACTTTGGCATTCATCCTGCTCTCCCCTGGCCCCTGAAGAACTCCCCCTATTTCTGTTTTTGGCACCGTCCCACATTTTGTTTTGGCCGGGTTGTCGGCTGTCCTGTAAAGGTTTAGCAAAAAGCACTGGGAAATGACTAGTGTGTGTTTATGACTATGCTGTGTGTGTTTAGAAAAATAAAGAAGAAGAGTATTTCCTATTTCATGCCTTTATAAGAACTGAAATATATCATGCAAGTAAATCACTCACAAATTCATACATTAATTTATTGACTTGACATTCAATCAGCCTATCTGCACTCTAGTTGCTAGAAGGAGGCATGGCATGTACAGACAATACACTTAACCATTACTCAATAGTGGTGATCTTAGACATTCGCCACTATGTGCAATATTTGAAATTGGTAGGTTTGTACATGTTCTCCGCCCCCTTAGGGCCCTGATACTCCAAACCAACCATCAGCCATGGAACACTTTTGTCCACTGACAGCATGAAGATCTGCTTAGGGACCGTCAGTATTGGCTTTAACACTCAGCCACAGTGAATGTTGCTTAAACATACAGTATATCACAACGAGTCTGACAGATTTCCCATCATTCTGTCTCAGAATCAGAATAAGCTCTATTGGTGAACACGTACAAGGAATCTGACACCAGTTTTAAGTTGCTGTCAGTGCACTTACACACAGAACAATGTACAGGCAGATAGCAATAGACATACTGTACAGCTAAAAATCGGGACAACAAAGCTGAACAAAGATAGGTAGGGTAAGATAAGCTAAACATAGAACTATTATGTATATACAAGTAGGTGAAAAAATAGATTTATATATAAATATATATAAAAAGCCACAATGACCAACAACATACAATGTCTATATACATGTCAAGTGTTTTGTAGATTATAAACAAATACAAATAGTGCAAAGGAATAAATACTGAATGGGTACTAGATTACTTTATATAAACGTAGGTGGTAATGTACAGTATATGCATGTATACATGTCTATATACAGTACATACAGTGTGCAGGATTTATATTTGCCACTTAAAAACAGTGTGTATTTTATTTGTATATAATTGATAATTTGTAGGTAAGTGGATGTTTTGGTGTTATAGGGTGTATGACTGATGTTAACTGTTCATCAGCATGATGGCCTGTGGAAGGAAACTGTTGTTGTGTCTGGCTGTTTTGGCGTACAGTGCTCTGTAGCAGAGGGGAGAAGGTGGAACAGGTTGTGTCCAGGGTGTGATAGGTCTGCAGCGATGTTTCCTGCCTCAAGAGATGTATAAGTCCTGAATGGAGGGCAGGTCGGAACCGATGATCTTTTCTGCAGTCCTGACTGTCCTGTTTGGTGGCCGATCCAAACCAGGCAGAGATGGATGTGCAGAGAACAGACTGGATTATTGCAGAGTAGAACTGGATGAGCAGCTCTTGAGGCAGGTTGAACCTCCTGAGTTGGTGCAGGAAGTCCATCCTCTGCTGGGCCTTTTTGATAATAGAGTGGATGTTGGATGCCCACTTTAGGTCCTGGGAGATTGTGGATCACAGAAACCCGAAGGCTTCTACAGAAGACACTGTGTTGTTGGATATGGTGATGGTGGGCAGTGTTGTGGGTCTCCTCCTGAAGTCCACTGTCATCTCCACAGTTTTGAGTGTGTTCAGCTCCAGGTTGTTCTGACCACACCAGAGGGCCAGCTGTTCAACCTCCTATCTGAATGCAGACTCGTCACCGTCCTGGATAAAGCCAATGATCACTGTGTTGTCTGCACTGTGATGGCCTGTGTTGTCCTTCAGGGGGGCCAACACCAGTCTCTCAAAGGATTTCATGACCACAGACATCAGGGTGATAGGCCTGTAGTCACTGATTCCTGTGATAGAGGATCTCTTGGGGACTGGGTGAATGAGTGCTGAGTGTTTCAAACAGGAGGGGACTTCACACAGCTGTCTGCATATCATCCAACTGGGGTCCTGACCCTGACGCCGAGAAACTTCTAACTTTTTACCTCAACAAATGACAGCAAAAAGTCTTATCACATGTTTCAGTGCCCATCCAAAGGCCTGCACTCCAACAAGTGCACTCGTGCCTTGTGGTATGGAACAATTGAGCTCATCTATCTGGAAGCCCATTAGCTATGAATAATAAATATCAGTTCATACATATTAAATATGTATGAACTGATCCTATCTGGACAAATTACATGAAGTTTGTCTGTTCTTGACTCAGGCTAATCAGGGCCACATTAAAGGCTATTTGGAATGGCATGTCATACAATGAGGCCATTTATATTACCAGCTAATAGTGACATCCACTAACTGCTAACGACCCCATCAAAGTCCCTAAAAATACCATTTGTTTCTTCCTCCCCATTTAACATAAAAATAGGTATTTAAGTCTAAAGTCAAAGAATTCTGCGTTGTGTCTTTTTCTACAATACTGGGAATATGCGAATGAATCAAGTGTAGAGGACATTACTTATTCGTGGCTACTAATGAAAAACTGCACAAAGCACAAAGGAAAAATGAATGTCTTTGCCACATTAAAAACAGCAAAGGCGCAAATTCATAATGATGAATCACAGTGATTAAAAAATAAGACTGACAATATTTTTGTTACCGAGAGAAGGGCAGGAGACACCGAGGTGGAGACAAAAAGGGTTTTATTCATGACACAGCAATGAGACAAACAGTGAGTGAAGTGGTGTGGGGCGCTGGAGTACAGATACCGTCCATCGTTAGACTGTGGCCGGAGGTCGGGAGCAGGAATCACACACACTGGAGCAAAGAGAACACTGGACAGGAGGCAGGAACATGGGAGAGGAAACACACACGGGTACAGGCTGGAGTCCAACGCGTAGTCTCGTTCTGATAGGATTTACATCCTTGTATAAACGAGACCGCACAACTGACTGAGGTGAGTGGGGTGTCTTTATACTGGTGGTGATGTGAGGTGTGAGATTGGGAACAGGTGTGTGATTAGAACTCTGGTGAGGGAGTGCGCTGTGGCTGGGTGAGTGTGGAGCCTGGCGTATCCGTGACAATTATATATTTTGCTTATTTTCAGCACATCTCATGAAAAGAGCAAAACCAACTGTGTTAGTCTGTCTCCCAATGCTTTCTGACTTCCCTACCCTGCCTGTGGCTCTCAGCCCCAAAAAAGACTATCTACCCTCCCAAGACAAACCAGTCATTTACCATTTGTTTAAATGTTTAATATGTGACCTATGTTTGTGTGTACCTGACACAGACTTCTATGTGAGTTACAATTTTTGTCAGGAACAAAGGAGGAAGTAGAGTGAAGTTATTATACAGCCTCTTAGGAGAAGGATGTCAACAAAGCATGTGACTTTGACACAGTCAACGTATCCTCATACAACGGTTTGTAGATATCTTACGAAAAGTAATGCAACATTTTTCAACAACTGCAATCAAGCGTTTGCGATAACTTGCAATGAGTCTTTTACAGCGCTGTGGAGGAATTTTGGCCCACGCATCTTTGCAGAATTGTTGTAATTCAGCCACATTGGAGGGTTTTCAAGCATGAACTGCCTTGGTGGGTGGCCCTTGGTGGCGAATTTAGTAGTCTCACAGCCTGAGGGAAGAAGCTGCTCGGTAGTCTGGTGGTACGGATACTTCTGTATCTCTTTCCAGACGGCAGCAGGTTGAACAGGCTGTGGCTGGTGTGGGTACTGTCCTCTAGTATCCTCTGGGCTCTGTGCAGACACCTCACCGATATCATCTTCTGAGCAGCTTTAATTACCCGCTGCACATCCCATGCCAGTTTGTGATGTTTCCAGTCAGGATGCTTTCTATTGCTCCTCTGTAAAAGTTAACAAGAAGTTGGCACAGGAATTTTGCCTTCTTACGTTTCCTTAAGAAATACAGCCGTTTCTGAGTTTTCTTGACCAGGGTGGAGATGTGAGAGGACCGTGACAGGTTCTCGGTGATGCTGATTCCCAGGAACCTAAAACTACTCACCTGCTCCACCTGTGTCTTTGCCTCCTTTTTCCTTAAGTCAACGATCTGCTCCTTGGTTTTGCATGCAGCAGTATGTTGTTCTGTGCACCACTCTGCAAGATCATTGATTTCCTCCCAATATGAAGTCTAATTGTTGTTTGCAATCTGGTCGATGATGGTGGTGTCATCCGCAAACTTCACAACAGAGTAGTAGGAGGGGGCTGAGCACACAGCCCTGGGAGGCTCCGGTGTTGAGCACTAGAGTGGAGGAGGTGTGACCGCCAGTCCAAACTGTCTGGGGTCTGTTTGTGATGAAGTACAATATCCAGTTGCAGAGTGTGGTACTCAAGCCCAGAGTGCTAAGTTTTGAGATTGTGTTGAATGCTGAGCTGAAATCAACAAACATGTAGGTGTTGTTCTCAAGTTGTGTGAAGACTGAGTGGAGGGCAGTGGAGATGGCATCCTCTGTGGATCTGTTGCTTCTGTATGCAAACTGATGAGGGTCCAGGCTGGCTGGGACGTTGTTCTTTATGTGCTGGAGAACCAGTTTCATCACTTCATCAGAATGGGGGTGGGAGCCACAGGGCAGTAGTCATTAAGACTAGACACTGTAGACTTTTTGGAACAGGGACGATGGTGGCTGTCTTGAAGCAGGTGGGAACAATCTCCTGTGACAGTGATATGTTAAAAATGTCAGTAATAACATCAACTAGCTGACTGGCACATGTTCTTAGTACACGGCCAAGGATGTTATCATGCCTAGCAAATTCACTCATATTCACTCTCAGCAGGATTCTTCTCACATCCGCTGTGGATACTGACAGTGGCTGGTCCTCTGGAGGCGGAGTAGACTTTACAGCTGACTCATTGTTGGGGAGATCAAAACGGGCATAAAATGTGTTTAGCTCATCTGGTAACGTGGCCTCAAACATGTTGGGGGCGCTCCTGCTTTTGTAGCCTGTGATCTTTTTGATCGCCTGCCACATATCTTTGGTGTTGAGGTCTCTCTCCAGTCTCTCCTGATGTCTCTGCTTTGCCTCCTTGATGCCAGCTTTCAGTTGCTCTGGTGGTGTTGTAAGCTTCCTTGTCTCCTGACTGAAAAGCAGCTTTTTTGGCTCTGAGTAGAGCTCTCACCTCTCCATTCATCCAGGCTTTCTGGTTGGGGAATGCTTTCAGTGTCTTTGTGATCACCACCTCATCAACACATGTACTAATGTATGATGTCACTGATGATGCATATTCCTCAAGGTCGATGTGGTTCTGCTGCGTGGTGGCATCTCTGAACATGTGCCAGTCTGTGCACTCAAAACTGTCCTGTAGAACTGCTGTAGCTTCATCTGTCCACACTTTAACAGTTTTTACTGATGGTTTGACCCTTTTTATCAGCTTGGTGTAAGTCCATGTCCAATGTCCATCCACTTTAACTAGTTTGAGCACCAAGCATCATTGATGTAAACACAGAGACCGCCTCCTCTTGTCTTACCAGAGTAGCTTCATTGAGAGAGTTGAGTTAGTCTCATCCATTTTATTTCCCTGCGACCGAAGATTATCCAGGAATAGACTGGGTAGTTGGCCTTAGGTCCAACCTGGGTTAGTTTAGCTCTTAACCTGGATCTGGTAAATGGTAAATGGACTGTACTTGCATAGGGCCTTTCTAGTTTTCTGACCACTCAACGCGCTTCACACACTATATATCGCATTCACCCCATTCACATTCATACAGCAATGAGACAAACAGTGAGTGAAGTGGTGTGATGGCAGAACTGCTCATCAGTACAAGGAAATTCATTCACACACACTCACACACACACACACACACACTGAAGGCACAGCCCTCGGGAGCAATTTGGGATTCAGTGTCTTGCCCAAGGACACTTCGACATGTGGACTGAGGGAAGCCGGGATTGAACCGCCAACGTTCCGATTAGTGGACGACCACTACCACTACCACTAAGCCACAGTTGCCAGATCTTTTTCCTCTCTTCCTGTATTGATCACACCGCTTGCGGTGACGCTTGTCTGGTTGTCTGGATAGGAGATGCCATGAGCAGTTATCATCTCAAGGTCCACTGGACTTAATCCAAGCACTGCATGTCCTTTTCCAATGTTGATGAGTGTATTAATTCAATTCAATTCAGTTTTATTTATATAGCACCAGTTCATAACAGAAGTTATCTCCTATGTAATACTCCTGTGCAATATTTAGTTTTTCCAATTTATTGATATTGATATTATTCATACTTCCATTACTGCTGTGCAATATCCACCATTTCATAATAATCTTAATAGGCTACACTTAACTTGACAGTACATGCACTACTACTTATTACTAATATTATTACATTGTATTATTATACCGTTTTATCATCATCAACCGGTAAACCCACTTGGTACTTCACACTTATTTTGTTTTATACTTATACCCACCTGGTACTTCATTTATTTTCTGACCTGTTTTATAGTGTATTGTATTTTATTTTTTGCTAGTACTTTTTCCTCTGTGCACTGACTTAAAGGCGAGCTGCTGTAACAAAAAGTTTCCCTTCGGGGATCAATAAAGTATTTCTGATTCTGATTTCTGATCTCATTGCACTTTTCCTATAGAGCAGGTCTAGGCCATACTCTTTATAATATTAATTACACAGACCCAACAAATCCCACCATAAGCAAGCATTTGGCGACAGTGGCAAGAAAAAACTTCCTTTAAGAGGCAGAAACCTTGGACAGAACCAGACTCAATGGTGGGCGGCCATCCGCCGCTGCCGTGTTAGGTATTACTGTCATAAGTAATACAAACAGATCTGTGTGTAGGTGGGGCCGCTCCTCTTCTTCTTCTTTCCTTGCCACTGTGCTGAGACATGGCACTGAGTTTGGAAGCCACACCAAAAATCATTTAACCTCGAACATCCTGTAATTTGTCTGACATCACTTGTCAGGCCAAAAGCTTTTTTACAGGCCCAGTAATCCTCACTGTGTTATAAAATATGTTGCCCTTTTTAATGTAAAAGTGATACAAATATGGAAATATTACAGTTTAATTGGGATTGAGGTTGCATCTCGTTGAGAATATATGTGCAATTGTAAATATGTACACATTTGTGAAGGAAGCATGTGTACGTGTGTTTGCCACACATTTCCAAATGGGCACACACACTAACTCTGCAGCCCACACAAAGACCAAATGGTTTGTTGGCAGTCAACCTACATCTATGATCTGGAGATTACTGTGAGAGAGCAGACCATGTGGAAGAACTGCCTGCAAGAAACAAGTCTGTATGAAGACTACAGGATATTAAAAAACAAGCTCCCTTTTACCAATGGAGCTCTGCTGTGTATCAATACAACAATGGAATACTTAATTATCAAGTCTTTCTCATTAGTGTTTTTGTATATACTGAGTGCTTAAAGGTGATACTATGGGATAAGGGGTACTAGCTGGACTAAAACAACAGCAAGTTTGTTTGAATAATACAGCTCCCAGAGTTCTGTCGGAAATTATGTGTCTCGACCATGGGGGGGCAGCAACTTTGCCTTAAGCAGCTCTGTCAAAAATGCAACAGAAGCAGAATAATTAGTCAGGATCCAACAAAGTGTCATTATGAAGCATGTATCACCAGCTGGAGACGGCAGAACATAGAGGGTGTTTGTGTGTGTGTGTGTGTGTGTGTGTCTGTGTGTTTCTGTGCGTTTTCAGTGCAGAAGTTTGGCATTATATGTTGCTTTGGGGAAGAATTACATGGTTGAGGGTATTTATGCAAACAAAGAAAAAGGGAAATGAAAAATGGCATTTAATTCACATCTACTATATTCTATCAGAAATAATGCACCAAGGAGACAAATCTATTTGATTTATTGAGACACATTTGGTTTTGTTTGACTTAAGTAATCAAACTTTATGTGTACTGAAATGCAAAACTGTGCATATGCAGAACAGTCTCAAATTTTTGTTTCCAATTATTTCCTCTTGATAAAAGTTACAGCATAATGCCATGACATTGACACTAACAAAACCAGCTGTGTTACATGATTATTTTCTTAAGGAAACTACAACATTCAAAGTCACATGGAAGATTTGTTTATATGGTGCAAAATAAAGGGGAAAAAAAGATGGAGCCCAGTGCCATCTGTGCTGTCTTTCATTTATATCCCCAACAACCGCCTGCCTGTTCACTTCACTCACTGTTTAATTTTTTTCACTATTCTCTGGATAACACATAGAGATAATATAATTCCACTGTGGCTCCCGCCCTGCACTCCTGCAGAGAGTACCATCAATGGGTGTGGCCTGTCTTGGTTTTCCCGGGCTACATGCAACTCAGGGTCAGCCCTACTCCAGTCCAGAGGTTGGTGGTAATGAACCTGAAGCTGTTTGGAAACTGCCAAAAAATCCAGGAGAAAAACAAATAAGGCTTGGGCATATTTAGGCAATCTGGCATTCAGGGGGTGGAATCATGGGTGGAGCTGAGCAAGGGAAGAAACACCAAGCAAAGAAAGTGAGATACAAGCTGCATCTGCCTTCCATCACAATGTGAAATGTGACATCGCTGGCTAACAAGATGAACGAGCTAGTAGCCCTGGTGTGGAGTTAGAGAGAGTATCGTGAGAGCGCATGTTGTGTTTCACACGATTCAAAATTGGCAACTCCTCCCTGCCTCAAAGAGCAAGAGAGAGAGAGCTAGAGAGTGAATTAACTATGTATGTAACTGATTGTTTCATGGCTTCTATGTTCTAAAACACAAATAAACAAGCTGACACCTCTGCACACCTCAACAATTGCCAGATTTTGTGTGAATGCAGAAAAACTTCATCCTATCTGCTCTGTGACCTTTCTGCTCTGCGTATCAGTGCAGCTCAGCCCCGCCCTCCGTCAAACAGACACACAGCCCCGCACACAGACAGAGCAGAGGAGAGACAGAGACAGCAATGACGCTATGTTTTCATAGTCCCGACCTCACACCCTGCGCGCTATTATTGGCTGGGGGCTACACCACTGCCTAAATGTTGACACCCAGAAACGTCCCGAGCAAACTAATAAGAAACTAAGAAAATACAGGCAGAGGGCAGTGTCTCTGCAGACACAGACACACACTTCTAGTGAGTCATAAGTGTTGATTGAGAGGGATTATTTTTGTATTATTTTTGTATCCTACTCATTCTGTCTTTAATGTAACACAGAATTTTATTTTGTGTTCAACATAACACTGAAAGTCTTCTTGTAATGATTTGCTTTGGATATGTAGAGTGAACACAAATTCAAATTTTTATTGAACAAGAAAAACTATTTTTTAATTACTACAAAACTACCAAAATTATTTTCAAGGGCACAATGTATGTGTTATTCCCCTCCAGACATGTTTTAAGATATATAACTCTGCTTTGAATAATTTGTAATAATTTTTCGACCAAAAAAGTTCAATTACCTTGTTAAAATTATTAAAATGACCTCCTTCTCCCTCATTGAAAGATCCTAAATCTATCTCCGCACCCCTGCATTACCTCATGTCTACCCCCATAACATCCATTCATGTGGTACATTTTCAGTTAAAAATGATAGCATGAATATCTGTTATAAGAATTTATTTTAACAAACTAACAAGTAACTCATGTAATATACATAGTGTGCATGAACTAACATCATTATTAAGCTGGGCACTATTTTCAGAAAGTGGACATGAGTAAATCTTGTGGCACCCTCCTCAAGCAAGCCTGTGTGAACCTTGGATGTACCCTAAAAGATGGACAGATAGGGGGGGCAGACAAAGACACACAGTTAGTTAGACAGTCAGACAGTCAGACAGTCAGATAGACAGACAGACAGATAGATAGATAGATAGATAGATAGATAGATAGATAGATAGATAGATAGATAGATAGATAGATAGATAGATAGATAGATAGATAGATAGATGAAATCTCATAAGAGCGAAGACATGAATGATAATACTGACCACAGTATTAGACACACCTTATTTAGAATTTGCTTGTCTCGAGGCGCGCTCTCTTCTTCCTCCATCTCCATCAGATGAATTGCAGTAGTTGCATTTCGCCACACAGATTCTAGAAATAAAAAGAATGCATCAAGCAGGTTAAGGCCATTCACAAGAAAATTTGAATTTAAATTTTTAAACATGCTTTCTTGACACACTCATACAACAGCTCTTTATCTAAGTGTTTCATGAGAGGGGAGGCAGCACAGTCACAAGTCAGCGTGATGGAGGGGAACAGAGAGTTAACATCAGCTCAGAGCTAAAATAAACATTTCACAGATCATATACCCATTTGAATACTGCTTGTTGTTTTCAAATATGAGCTATACTACCTCATCAGAAATATCATTTCAACATTAGAGACTCTTGAGTTGTTGTGAACATTTAAGCCTTTCAAGTAAATTACTCAGAGTGCATTAAAGCTGCAGTAGGCACTTTGAACATTGAATTGAATTGAATTCAATTTTATTTTAGCGCCAAGGGGAGAGGGAGGCACAATGCAAATACCACCTAGAATTTAAATAGTAGTAATGTAATTGTAGTGTTAATATTAATAAATTAATAATAATAATAGGAATGACAGCTATAGGAATAATAATGACAGTATTAGTAACAGAGCCAATAACAACAACTGTAGTAGCAGTTGTCGAGCAGGAACACGGGGGCAGCAGGCGGCCCACAACCACAGATCCAGACTCTGCAGCTCCGGAGGCAGAAATACCTGCTGAAAGCGACAGAAGGAGAGAGGAGAGAAACAAGAAAGCACAGAACAAGAGAGAAGATGTTGAG
The DNA here is from genome assembly GCF_020085105.1 of Siniperca chuatsi. NCBI lineage: Eukaryota > Metazoa > Chordata > Actinopteri > Centrarchiformes > Sinipercidae > Siniperca > Siniperca chuatsi. Next base: position 61,189 of record NC_058060.1, on the reverse strand, counting down.
TTAGTAACATGCAGTAATGGGATAAAGATGCATACAGATGGAGAGGGAGAGGAGAGAGGAAAGAGGTGCATCATGGGAAGTCTCCCGGCAGTCTAGGCCTATAGCAGCATAACTAAGGGATGGTTCAGGACTCACCCAAGCCAGCCCTAACTATAATCTTTATCAAAGAGGAAGGTCTTAAGCCTACTCTTAAATGTAGAGATGGTGTCTACCTCCTAAACCCAAATTGGTTTTGGTTTTATTAATTTAAGTGGTTGGGGGGCAGGCACCGTCATTAAGGAGTTTTGGGTGGGTAGCTGCTCTGGAAGTGCAAATAAGCGTGTAGGACTGCAACTCTGCCTCGTGGTCTCAACTCTGAGTTGTCATGGTTTAGGTCCACTAATAAACTCGGCCAGATTTTTAGATATGAGATCTGCTCCATCCAAAGTGGGATGAATGCTGTCTCTCCTAATCAGACCATGTCTTCCCCAGAAAGTCCGCCAATTATCTACAAAGCCCACATCGTTTGCTGGACGCCACCTCGACAGCCAGCAGCGGAATGAAGAAATGCGCGTCTCTCTCTGCTGCTTGTATCACTCCGCTAAGCCCCTCCCACCAAAATATTAAAGGAGCAGTGTGGAGGATTTAGTGGCATCTAGTGGTGAAATTGCAGTTTGCTACAATTTGAATACCGCTGGCCTTACCCTCCCCTTCCAAGCATGTAGGACAAACTAAGGTGGCTGCAAAACTCGTGAAAGGCTGTATCTAGAGCCAGTGTTTGGTTTGTCCATTCTGGGCTGCTGTAGAAAATAGGGATGGGGATCCTTCATTTTTATTGATACTGATACCATTTTCAAGACAGCTAAATGATCCGAGTCTTTATCGATACTACTGTTGATACTTTTCTATTAATTTGGTGGAAAGATGAGACCACAATAAATTCTTAACAGAACAATTATTGTTGTTATTGCTTAACTGTGAGTCTGTGACTGTTTGATTGCTGAACAGAGTGAAATTTGCCTAGCCTTCAATAAACACTATTGATCCTGGGAGTTTATTTAAAAAGAAATACACATAATTCAACCCCTTCAACATAATGTACAACTATGAGAATAGTAAAATAATATATCAACAGAAATAAATGTCTAACACTAACAATAAAGATGGGGTGAGCTGTAGCTGACCACCATCTAAATGAATGAAGTTGGCAAATGTTAAAACATATTTTGGCCTCTCATTAAATACAGTAAAAGTAACAATACCTGTAGGTAAAATTACTCCCCTACAAGTTAAAGTCTTGTGTTCAAAATCTTACTTAGGTTAAAGTACATAAGTATTAGAAGCAAAATATACTAAAGTAAAATTATCTAAAGTAAAAGTACTCAACTGGCAGAAGAATGACCTCTCTCAGTGTGACATTATATTATTTCAGATGCATAACTGTGTATGCAGCATTTTATGTTGTGGCTGGTTAAAGAAAAGCTATTTTTAACTACTTTATATACTATATATACAGATATATATTTCTATAATGCTTCCTTTTAGCCAATTGGCATAAACACAAACACACACTTGCACACACTTGACCTCCATGCCAAATTTCAGCCTTAGGACGAAAACTGTGTCCGCCAAAGGTTGGGGAATTTTTTGTGGACTAACATACCGACCGACTGATAGAGAGAGCTATAGAGCTGCTGGTTACAGTTAAAAAAACAATGTAGGCCTGAGTTGTGGCTTGGGAGCTAATGACCGAAAACAAATGGCAGCTTCACCTGCTAGTGCAAATTAGAAAAACACATGCAATATTAGTTTGTGCTTATCAGTCCATGTGTCATGGTTTGAGAATTTGGTAGGCATTTCCTTTTTTATTTTGAAAGTGTTCTGCCTCATGTGTCTTGTTAAGCTTTATTTCCTGTCTTTGTATGGGTTTTCCCTCCACTTTTGATTATCTGCCTTGCCCTGATTAGTTGCACCTGTGTCTAGTTATCCTGCCCTCACCTGTGTATATAGTCTGTGTGCTTGACTTGTTTCTTTGTTTTACGTCAAGCGTCCTGGCCTTTGTTTCCTGGATATGTTTTCTGTTTTTCTTGGCCCTCGCCTGGGTTTTGGACTCTAATTATTGTTTGCTCCTTTGGACTTGTTTGCCTTTGTTGGACTGCTCCACTGGTTTTGACCACTGCCTGCCAGATATCTGTGTAAGCCTTTTGTTCATAATTAAATTATTAAAGCTGCACCAACTCTGCCTGTGCATCTGCAGTCCTACTCCTGCTTTCCTGGTTCCCCAGCTTGACAAATTATAACACCATGGGATGTTACCTGAAGCCTGAAATGGTGGGAAAGATGGATAACCAATGAGGGATGGTGGGGGAAGACTGAGTAGATTTGATTGGATTGTGGGTCTAATGTGGCGCTCACTTTAATCAACCAAAAGCTCATGTACTGTAGCCTTTAACTGACTTAGTTTTAGCTTCAGGTCTTAGCTAACAACAGTAAACACACAACCAATATACCCTAACATCTGCTACCACACTGAGCTATTCTAATTTTGCATGCTAATTGCAATTAGCATCACAATGTTTACAAACTTCATCAAATGGTACAGTAGTAATAATACACATGCATTAATTTACCTTCTGTATGCCACAATATGTTTCTGAGTTTGTGGTCAGAAAACTCCATTCAAGACAGACTAGATGGAACATGCCACGACACACACACACACACCTCTATCTTTTTTTTTTTTTTTTTTTTTTATAATTCAAGTTTTTATTATTTTCATTCGGTACATGACAAATTCATACAAAACACAGATTACAGATGTGTGTACACATAAGGCCAAGATATATAAACAGTGGTTGCAATCAACAAAAATAAGCAGATACAAAATGAGAAAAAAAAAAAGAAGAAAAAAAAAGGGGCATTTGAGTAGTGCAAAATGATAAGAAGTCAAAGTTATTGTGTCACATGGGTAGATAGCGTCACATAGGACCAAAAGTCTTCCCAGATAGGGCTACCCACTGGTACACATGCTCTGTTCTTATTATGTAGTTTGCAAAGCAAACGTTCATACGAGGCTGTCTTTGTCATTATATTGACCCATTCTTTTAATTCTGGGGTTTTGGGAGTTTTCCAGTATTTCAAAATGACTCTAGCCGTCACAGAGACCCCCACCATAATTACTGCGAACTCTCTATTTGAAATATTTGGTATCTGCTCCCCGTCTCCCAGTAGACATAGTTTTGGTGATAATGGTATTGATGTTCCAAGCCATTTACTCAAAAAATTTAGAGTTTGTTGCCATAAAGGCTGAATAATTGGACAGTCCCAGATACAGTGGATAAAAGTACCTTTGTCTTTTTGACACTTCCAACAAGCATTATTTGTCAGACCCATTCTATTTAGTCTAAGAGGTGTCAGATAGAACCTGTGTATAATTTTGTACTGTGTAAATTGCCCTCTGGCTTCTCTTACGTATTTACCTGCATTTGACAAAATATTTTTCCAATCTTCGTCCCCAATAACAGTCCCAATGTCCTTTTCCCATATTGTCTTTCAAATTTGTCCAGACATTGCTGAGCACATGGTTGGTTGTCCTGTAGAATACAGAGGCTTTTTGTTGGGAATGAGGCAGTGTTAGGAAGTCCAAGATATGGTTTCCGTCCGTGTACTGGATTTTTGTAGAAACACAGTTTCTAATTTGTAGGTATTTCCAGAAATGTTCTTTTCCCTTCAGATCATACTTCCGTACCAGGTTATTATAGGACATAAACACACCCTGTTCGAATAAATCTGCTATAGTGCATAAGCCATTCATGTGCCATTTCTTCCAGTACAAAGGTGATTTCCTGATACAAATAACAGAATTATGCCACAAGGAAGAGTATGGTTGTTTACATTGTGATATTTTATGCATCTTGTGAATCTTCGCCCATACCTCTCTGGAATGCCTCATAATAGGATTAGTGGTTGTGTCTGAACACTGAGATAGACGCTCAATAGGGCTGTATGGCCAAGACAGAGTTTTCTCAATAGTAACCCAATCTAATTGAGTATTATTGTTCCAATGCTTGGCCAATTTGGCCATTTCATAAGATACCTGATATAGCCGATGGTCTGGTAGTCCCAACCCTCCCTTATCCCGAGAAGCACATAATATGTTAAGCTTTATCCTGGGCCTTTTCCCATTCCATAGGAAATGTTTAACCATTATATCATATTGATTAAAAATCGACTGTGGTGTTGTAAGTGGTAGCATCATAAGCACGTAGTTAAGCTGGGGGGAGACCACCATTTTGATTATATTCACTTTCCCCCATAAAGTTAACTGGATTTTCCCCCATTTGTCCAGATTATTTCTTATGTTTTGTAAAAGTGGTGCAAAATTTACCATAGGAATCTCTTCTAAATCCCTGCTTATCTTGATACCCAAATATTTTATCCCTCTTGGGATCCATTTGAAGCCAAATTTAGTTAGCACATTTGCATTACATATTCCGGATATAGGCATAGCTTCAGACTTTGTCCAGTTAATCTTATATCCAGACATTTTAGAATAGGATTGAACCGTCTCCATTAAATGAGGTAAAGACTTATCAGGATCTTTTACTAAGGCCAAAATGTCATCAGCATACAAAAACAATTTATGTTCTTTGTCACCTTCCTTTATGCCTCGAATGTTTATATTAGCCCTAATAGCAATGGCCAATGGTTCCAATGCGATGTTGAACAATAATGGCGACAGCGGACATCCCTGTCGTGTCCCCCTGGTAAGATCAAAAAGTGAGGAGACTTTATCGTTGGTAATCACGCATGCCTTAGGTGTTTTATACAATGTTTGGATCCACTTTATGAAACATGGCCCAAACCCAAAATTCGACAACGTTGTAAATAAAAATTCCCAATGAACTCGATCGAAGGCCTTTTCTGCATCGAGTGAAAGGGCAACAGTCGGTTCAGGATCCTCACTGTTCAGCCAAATTAGGTGTAGTAACCGTCTCATGTGGTCTGTTGATGACCTAGTCAACATAAATCCAACTTGATCAGGGTTTATAATATTAGATAGCACCTTCTCTAACCGTAATACCAGGATTTTACTTAAAATCTTACAATCTACATTAATCAGGCTAATTGGTCGGTAAATTGAAGGTTCGGTGGAATCTCTATCTTTCTTAGGAATCACAGATATTAGAGCATTGTTAAAAGAAGGGGGAAGAGATCCCCTTGTATATGCTTCATTATATACTTCTGTTAGGATGGGTGCAAGTAAGTCTATATATTGTTTATAATATTCAACAGGGAGCCCATCTAATCCTGCTGATTTTCCATTCCGCATAATAGATACAGCTTTTCTGACTTCAAGTTCTGTTATTGGACCTTCTAGCAAACTCACCTCCTCTGAGGACAGTTTAGGTAGTTTGAGATTGGAGAAAAAACTTAGCAATTCTTCTTGTTTAGGATTAATATCAGCTGTGTACAGTTCCTTATAGAACTGCTGCAATACATCATTTATTTCCTTTGTTGAGGTAACTATTGAATTTCCTTTCTTAATAGCGGCTATTAAATTGCATGTATTCTTTTGCTTCAACTGTCTGGCTAGCAGTTTACCAGTTTTCTCCCCATCTTCATAGAAAGTAGCTCCCAGTCTAAATAAGGCATATTCTAATTTTTATTATACATTTCCTGAAGTTCAAATTTAAATTTACAAATATCTTGATACAATTGATTTGAAAAGTGTTTGGATAATTCTTTTTCATAATTCTTAATTTTGTTATCTAATTCCTGTATTCTGTCCAGGTCCTCCCTTTTCCGTTTAGATGCATAGCCTATTATCTTTCCTCTTACATATGCTTTAGATGCTTCCCATTCAGTTGATCTTCTATCAGTACTACCGGTATTGATTTCAAAAAAAGACTGAATCTTCTTTTAACGATAAACTAAAGGCCTCATGTGATAGAAGTGAAGTGTTTAATCTCCATCTGCCTTTTCTCTCTTTATCACAGTTAATATCAATGCCTAACTTCACAGCGGCATGATCTGATAAAGCGATAGCATTTATTTTGCAATGTGTAACATGCTTTGTCAAGGTATTCGAGATCAGAAACATATCAATTCTGGAGTGGGATTTATGACAATGTGAGTAAAAGGTATATTCCCTCTTGTGCGGGTTCACTAGACGCCAAATATCCACTAACCGATCTCCGGTCTCCAAACCAAAACAAAAAAACAGAAAAGCAAAAACAGTTGCAAATATAACATGCAACAACAGAAAATAACTCCTTCTGGTCCGCGGGTCACTCCTCATGCAGCTGGTTGTCGCTGTCCAGCTGCACGCTGCTCGGGCAGCACATCATCTAAAGCTCAGAACCCACTCGCGATTAATTCCTACTCATAGTTGACTTTATGTTCCTCACCATCCGTAAGCATTACTGTCTTAAAAGGGCATACCTGTTTCTGTCTCATTGTTGCGCAAAGTGCTGATGAAACGCTCCGCTTCCTTGGTGCTGGTAAAACTACGGTTTCTACCTTTCCAGGTGAATCTCAGGATAGCGGGAAAAGCAAGCGTGTACCTCACATTTAGCTGTTGGAGCGCTTTCTTGGCAGGCAGAAACATCTTTCTTTTTTCAGCCAGTTCCCTCGTCATGTCGGGAAATACGGATAGTTTAGCATCTTTCCATTAAATTCCACGGCGCTCTCGTGCGGCTCACAATACTTTCTCCCGCGCTGATTGTCTCAGAAACCTGATCAGCACCGGTCTCGGCGGTTGATCCTCACTCGGCATGGGGGGCCAATATACGATGAGCCCTCTCAATTTCGAATTCCCCCTCCAAGTCGATCCCCAGGCCTTCACTCAAAACTTTCTTCACACATCTCTCCAGGGTGCCGTTCGTCCCATACTTCTCTTCCAGCCCCACAAGCCTTACATTGTTCCGCTTACTATGGTTTTCAAGCATTTGAACACGATCCCACAACACTTTTAACTTCTTTTCTTCAGCATCTTTGTCTGACGCCATTCCCCCTGTCACGTCCTCCAGTTGTGAAATACGGCCCTCCACCTCCTCCATCCTGACTTGCAGCCCGTTCACCGTATCTTTTAACTCAGTCATTGTCTCTTTGATAGCGATTGTGTCCGCTGCAACTACCTGAAGGGTCTTACTAATTTTTGTAACTTCAGCGAAAACTTTCTCCAGGCTCACTTTCGCATCAGTCTGTTTTTCGGGCGGGCTCAAATCTGCTTTGGCCTCCATCGGAGGTGGAGTACACCTGGTCGCCATGCGGTTTGCTTCCTTGAAATATTTGGATGTCGTTGTCATCGCAGTACCGACGGAAAAACGTGATTAAGTTCCTAGAATCCAGATCATGGACGTTGTCAATGTCTTTTTTTCGACAAAATGTCAACTATTGCGTCATAAATTTTATATTAATTTGCGAGTGGATAGGAGCTTATCTAAAGCGCCGCCATCTTGCCTGAGGTACTCCGGAAGTCTCCCCACCTCTATCTTTTTAATGAATTGCTTAACTTTGATTTTGAATTGAGACAGGAAATGTCAATGATGTGAGGACAAGAAGTTCATAGAAGAAGCCCCCCCCCCCCCATATATTTTACTTATAACACTGTGGTATAGGCAAACAGAGTTATTGACTGCACTCAGTCATAGTACATATGAAGACAAGATTTGTTGTCTCCTTATGCCACTAGAGGGCGTGTACACTTAAGTGATTGCTTCTGTCAGGAGTAAACAAAGGCACATATATTATAATGTAGTGCTAAGAAAAAGGCTGGACAGAAATGTGTACCAATGTACTGCAATGTCTCTATTTTGCAGAATACCAAGAAAAGGAAGAAAATAATACAAGTGTGCAACAAAGACATCTCATTGTTCTGAATTTTGCCGCAATTAATTGAAACACAGTACAGACTAAGTATGGTGTTGATAGGACATACAGTATAGAGGCAACTTAACATATATTATTTTTTAATTGTCTAAATTGAATTATGTATTTTTTTCTAAACGTAACAAAGAAAGAGAAGGTGTTGAGTCAATAAAATTTTATTTAGAATGCACTGAGAAAAAGAAAATGCACTACGTCTTCAAGATGAGAATAAACAAATGAAATTTACATTCAAATTTATATGAAAAAGCCCTGATTGGACTGACACAAACTTGTCATTGAAACTGTAGTATAACCATAGATATGTAGGCTACCATCATTATTTTAGACTTAATGAGCGAGCTGGGTACTTTTAAGATATTTATATTTCTATTTTGATTAATTTATGTATTTCTGTGAATATAGAAAATCAAAATAGCAGCCATATTTTACATTGCTGTAAGGGTTAAATTGACATCAAGATTGTATCTTTAGTATGTTTAATTAACAATGTCTTTAGAGGCATGCATACCCCAAAAGGTGTCAAAAACGCCAGCTTTGACCTCATAAGGAACATTACTGGTTTAATTGGAGGAAAATCTGAAACGTCATGGACATTTTTGGTCTCAATTCACCAAAAAATGCCCACTAGTACTCTTTTTGAATGACCATTGAAGAGAAGAGATTGGGTACTAATAAGTAGGTTTATTTGGTAAATGGACTGTACTTGTATAGTGCCTTTTGAAGTCTTCTGACTTCACACACTGATGGCAGGTGCCAACTGCTCATCAGTTGAAAGAAACTAATTAAGCATTCGCACACCGAAGGCACAGCCCTCGGGAGCAATTTGGAGTTCATTGTCTTGCCCAAGGGCACTTCGACATGCGGGCTGGGGGGAAGCCAGAATCAAACCACCGACCTTCCGATTGGTGGACGACCCGCTCTACCACTAAGCCACAGCCGGCCATTATTTAATACAAATATTAGATTTCAACAATGTATCACTCATTCAGGGCAGATAAATCAATTGTTGTGTGTGTGTGTCTGTGTGTAGGCAACAGCTGATCTGGCAGCTGCAAAATGCTGCACAAAGGCGCACTATTGAGGCATCCTCAGTTGGGGTCTCAAGGTAGTAAACTGGATCCTGGACTGGATCCTCTCTGTGGCACTTCATCTCCGATTGACTCTCACAACTTGTGGAGCACACAGCAGGCGATGACGATGTTCCCAAGCATCTCTAAGCTGGTGTCAATTCTCTCGCCTGGCTTAGATGATAATTGTAAACTCTCTTCTCTCTTGTGAGTTGCCCAATATCACTGAAAGGCTTAATCAACCAGGAAAGTAGAGGGTTAGGAGCTGTCATTCAGTATGACCACTAGCACAGTGGTTCCTCCCACCTCACGTGGGTTTGGGGGGCACAGCCTTCCTGTCTGGCCTCGCTTGTAGATACTAGACTGCCCAAATACAGCATCGTGGACACTCAGTTCAGTTAAATTTTATTTATGTAGCGCCAATTCATAACAGAAGTTATATCATTGCACTTTTCCTATAGAGCAGGTCTAGACCGTAAACTTTATAATATTAATTTACAGAGACCCAACAAATCCCACCATGAGCAAGCACTTGGCAACAGTGGCAAGGAAAAACTTCCTTTAAGAGGCAGAAACCTTGGTCAGAACCAGACTCAATGGTGGGCGACCATTGGCCGTGTTGGGTGGAGAGAGAAAGAGAGAGAAGGTGGGAGAGATGGAAGCACAATGCAAATTCCACCAATAATTTTAAAATAATAATGTAATGGTAGTGGTAATAATAATAATAATAAAATAATAATAATGGGAATTATCGTGATAGGAATAATTACATATAATTATAAGACTAATAATAACAATTGTAGTAGCAGGAACACGGGGCAGCTGGTGACCCACAGTCACCGATCCAGACTTGGCAGCTCGGGAAGCAGAAATACCTGCTGAAGGCGACAGAAAGAGAGAGGAGAGAGACGAGAATCTAAAAAACTAGGGGAGAGAGAAGATGTTAATTTAGTAGCATGCAGTAATGGGATAAAAATGCATACAAATGCAGAGGAGGAGAGAGGAGCTTAGTGCATCATGGGAAGTCTCCCGGCAGTCTAGGCCTATAGCAGCATAACTAAGGGATGGTTCAGGACTCACCCAAGCCAGCCCTAATTATAAGCTTTATCAAAGAGGAAAGTCTTTAGCCTACTCTTAAATGTAGAGATGGTGTCTGCCTCCCGAACCCAAACTGGGACCTGATTCCACAGGAGAGGAACTTGATAACTGAAGGCTCTGGCCCCCATTCTACTTTTGGAGACTCTAGGAACTACAAGTAACCCTGCATTCTGGGAGCACAGTGTTCTAATAGGTTAGTAAGGTATTATAAGCTCTTTAAGATACAATGGTGCCTGACCATTAAGAGCTTTGTAGGTGAGAAGGATTTTAAATTCTATTCTTCGATTTTACAGGGAGCCAGTGCAGAGAAGCTAATATTGGAGAAATATGACAGTGTAGTCCCTCATTCGTCCAGGAGTGTTCTATCGTAGAAAAGGTTTCAGTCGTCTGGACACTGTTTTCAGAATCAAGACGTTTCGGCTCCCATCCGGAAGTCATTCTCAATTGTGAAAAAATGGGACGGGAACTAGAAATTTAAGCTACTCTGTGTTACATAAGCCCTGCCGTCAGGAAGGAATCTGCCTGAGTATCTGTTAATAGCTAGTTTTACCTGAAACTGACATAGTAATAGTTTTCAAGATGGCCCAGTAATCAGTAATCAGGCCTATTTTTTTCTGGCTGCATCTACTTCATCACTGTTAAGTACCTGATTAGCATGTGATTGGCGTGACCAAGGTGATAATACACTCTGATAGACTTTGGGCAGATTGAATCTCAGACCACCATTTCTGTTCAAAGAGATGGTGGTCTGAGATTCAATCTGTCTCAATGCTATCTACAGTAACTATATGTTTAGATAATGTGTCTCGGAGGTTTTTGGGGCCAAGTAAAATAACTTCAGTTTTGTCAGAGTTTAACACCTGAAAACTGCAGGTCATCCAGGTTTTTATGTCTTTAAGGCATGCTTGAAGTTTAGCTAACTGATTAGTTTCATCTGGCTTGATCGATAGATATAATTTGGTACTACTCCGGTAGTTTGGCTCTCTCTCACAGCGGGCTGCTCATCCACTAGTTACCTGGGCAATTAAATTTAATGCATGCTACTTCAAATGCACTTTCTCTGTAAGCCACTCTGGATAAGAGTGTCTGCTAAATGACAAAAATTTAAATGTACCTGGTGTACAATGTTGCAGACAGTGAACACGCCCACACCAAACAGCTCTCTGATGGTTCTATATTCAGCATTGGTGGCTAAACAGAACAAAGTTAGGGCAACTCTGCGGTTGACCTTGACTGCCTGGCAAAGACTTAGGTCTTTCTTCTCTATGTATGGCTGCAGATTATTGATGAGAAAATCAAATGTCGTTTTCAACATCCTAAAGTGTTTGATCCATTCCGCAACCATCATTGTTTTGACAACGTAGTACCACCACCGGCAGTGCTCAAAGAGCGCCATTCATTGGCCGTGGTTATGTTTTGGTGAATGGTAAACATGAGCATTGTTCACTCCCATGAGAGATAACGATGCTCACACACTTTATTTTACGGCACCAAGCATGGAGGCGTTTTGGGTCACAGAAGGTGATGGGTCACAGATTTTTGAAATGACACATCGAGCTGAAGCATCCGACCAGTCTTGGAAAATATCTGGAGTGAATGATCATTTTGGGGAAGACCTGGTCTGATTAGGAGAGACGGCATTCATCCCACTTTGGATGGAGCAGCTCTAATATCCAGAAATCTGGCTGAGTTTATTAGTGGACCAAAACCATGACAAACCAGTGTCATGCAGTTACCCACCCAAAACTCCTTAGTGACGGTGTCTGCCCCCCGACCACTTAAATTAATAAAATCTAAATTAAACAGAAGAGGAGTTATACATAAAAACCTAAACAAAAACGCTGAAATGGCACAACAAAATAAACAAATTAAATGTGGACTCATCAGATCTCTGTCATCTAAAGCTGTACTAGTGAACGATTTAATATGAGAGTATCATATTAATTGATTATTTTGTCTTACTGAAACCTGGCTGGGTCATGAAGAATATGTTAGCCTAAATGAATCTATTCCGCCCATATTAACACTCATATTCCTCGAGGCACCGGCCGAGGAGGTGGAGTTGCAGCCATCTTCGACTCAAGTCTATTAATCAACCCTAAACCTAAACTAAGTTATAAGTCATTCGAAAGCCTTGTTCTTAGTCTTTCTCACCCAACCTGGAAAACACGACAGCCAATTCTATTCAGCCACTATCTGTTATAGTGTACTGCACTCCTGGTCCTTATTGTGAGTTTTTATCAAGTTTAGTCCTTAAAACAGATGAAGTGGTTATTGTAGGTGATTTCAATATTTATGTAGACATTGAAAATGATAGCTTAGTACTGCGTTTATCAAATTATTAGATTTAATTGGCTTCTGTCAGAGTGTACATGAAGCCACTCACTGTTTTAACCACACCCTCGACCTTGTTCTGGTATGTGGCATTGAAATTGAACATTTAATAGTCTTTCCACAGAATCCTTATTTATCGGACCATTATTTAATAACTTTTGAATTGCTGGACTACACGCCATTAGGCAAAAATTCTTACTCTAGATGTCTCTCTGATATTGCTGTGGCTAGATTCAAGGAAGCAATCCCATTTGCATTTAATTCAATGTTATATCTCAGTACAACAGAGGACTCCTATATTAATTTCAGCCCCTCCCAAATTGACCATCTGGTTGATAGCGCTGCATGCTCACTGCGAACGACACTTGATTCTATCGCTCCTCTAGAAAAGAAGATAATAAAACAAAGAAGGTTAGCTCCATGGTATAACCCCCAAACCCGCAAATTAAAGCAAACATCACGAAAACTTGAAAGGAAATGGCATTCCAACAACCTGGAAGAATTTCATTTAGTCTGGCAAGATAGTCTTAAAACATATTGGAAGGCCCTCCGTAGTGCCAGAGCAGCTTACTACTCATCATTAATAGAGGAAAATAAAAACAACTCCAGGTTTCTTTTCAGCACTGTAGCCAGGCTGACAGAGAATCACAGCTCTATTGAGCCATGTATTCCCATAGCTCTCAGTCTTCTTTAATGATAAAATTTTAACTATTAGATAAAAAATTCATCAAGTCCTGCCTTCAACCGGTGCCAACTTGTCTTCAAACCCAGGAACCTTGGAAACAGCTGTAGAGCCTGATGTGTGTTTTGGCTGCTTTGCTCCTGTCAACCTTCTTCAGCTGACTTCGACGATTAATTCATCTAAGTCATCAATCTGTCTCTTAGACCCCATTCCAACTAGGCTGCTTAAAGAGGTTTTACCCTTAATTAGCACTTCTTTACTGGATATAAAAAATCTGTCTTTATTAACAGGCTATGTCCCACAATCCTTTAAAGTAGCTGTAATTAAACCGCTTCTTAAAATGCCCACTCTTGATCCTGGGGTTTTAGCCAACTATAGACCTATATCTAACCTTCCCTTTCTTTCTAAGATCCTTGAGATAGCAGTCGCCAATCAGTTGTGTGATTTTCTAAATAACAATAGTTTATTTGAGGATTTTCAGTCAGGGTTTAGAGTGCATCATAGCACAGAGACAGCACTGGTGAAAATTACAAATGACCTTTTAATTGCATCAGACAATGGACTTGTCTCTGTGCTTGTCTTGTTAGATTTTAGTGCTGCATTCGACACCATTGACCATAACATCCTATTACAGAGGCTGGAACATGTAATTGGCATTAAAGGAACCGCACTAAGCTGGTTTAAATCCTATCTATCAGATTGATCTCAGTTTGTACATGTTAACAGTGAGTCCTCTGTGCACACCAAAGTTAGTCACGGAGTTCCACAAGGTTCTGTGCTTGGACCGATTCTATTCACCTTATATATGCTTCCTCTACTCAGTATTATTAGGAAGCACTCCATAAACTTTCATTGCTATGCAGATGATACCCAGTTATATCTATTGATCAAGCCAGATGAAACTAACCAGTTAACTAAACTTAAGGCATGACTTAAGGACATAAAGACCTGGATGACCTGCAACTTTCTGATGTTAAACTCTGACAAAACTGAAGTTATTGTACTTATTGTACACCTCCGAGACAAATTATCTAAAGATATAGTTACTCTAGATGGCAATTCACTGGCCTCCAGCACCAAGGTAAGGAACCTCGGAGTTATCTTTGATCAGGATTTATCCTTTAACTCCCACATGAAACAAACTTCAAGGACTGCCTTTTTTCACCTACGTAACATTGCAAAAATCAGGCACATCCTGTCTCAAAACTCTGACAAAACTGAAGTTAGTGTACTTGGCACCAAACACCTCCGAGACACGTTATCTAAAGGTATAGTAGCTCTAGATGTCTCCAGCAGCACCGTAAGAAACCTCTGAGTTATCTTTGATCAGGATTTATCCGTTAACATGAAACAAACTTCAAGGGCTGCCTTCTTTCACCTACATAACATTGCAAGAATCAGGCACATCCTGTCTCACAATGATGCCGAAAAATTAGTGCATGCATTTGTTACTTCTAGTCTGGACTACTGCAATTCCTTATTATCCGGCTGCACGAATAGTCCTTTAAGACTCTCCAGTTGATCCAGAATGCTGTGACGTGTACTGACAAAAACTAGGAAAAGAGATCATATCTCTCCAATACTAGCTTCTCTGCACTGGCTCCCTGTAAAATCTAGAATAGAATTTAAAATCCTTCTCCTCACCTACAAAGCTCTTAATGGTCAGGCACCATCATATCTTAAAGATCTCATAATACCATATTACCCCACTACCCACTACCCCACCCCATTACCCTTACTAACTCGACATCTTCTCTCTCCCGTAGTTGTGTGCTTTCTTGTTTCTCTCCTCTCTCCTTCTGTTGCTTTCAGCAGGTATTTCTGCCTCCGGAGCTGCAGAGTCTGGATCTGTGGTTGTGGACCGCCTGCTGCCCCCGTGTTCCTGCTCGACAACTGCTACTACAGTTGTTGTTATTGGCTCTGTTACTGATGCTGACATTATTCTTCCTATAGCTGTCATTCCTATTAAAAAATCCTAAAAAAAAGAAATAAAAAATTCTATGTGGTCTTTGCATTGTGCCTCCCTAACCCTATCCCCTTCCCCCAAACCCCTTCTCTCTCTCTCAAAACCTAACACGGCAGCGGCGGATGGCCGCCCACAATTGAGTCTGGTTCTGTCCAAGGTTTCTGCCTGTTAAAAGGAAGTTTTTTCTTGCCACTGTCACCAAATGCTTGCTCATCGTGAGATTTGTTGGGTCTCTGTAATTAATATTATAAAGAGTACGGTCTAGACCTGCTTTATAGGAAAAGCGCAATGAGATAACTTCTGTTATGAATTGGCGCTATATAAATAAAACTGAATTGAAGAAATCATTAAAGGGTAAGACCATGAGCCAACAGCCACAAAGTTCCTCCACCCAAGTTAAACTCACAGCATTTAGTAAAGGAAAAAAATGGAAGAAATTAATGTCGTCAAATGCGTCGGTTAGGTGGTGGCACTTCGCTAGACACGACATCCAGTAGGCACAAAAACAGCACCATCTCCTTTGTTTGCCACTGCTGGAAAAGGTAAAATAAAATTCAAGATTAACTCTATTGTCCCACAAAGTGGAAAATTTGGCTTGGGCTTTCCCCCATGCTGCAGCTGTAAAAAAGAAACAAACATTCCACATATGTAACAAAACATACAAAGGTGTTATTGAATAAATAACATAAAAACATACAGCAAGATTCCAAAAAACACCTATATACAAACAAAAACACATTAATAAAAGCAAAGATCTACTTAGATTCCTTCAGTGAAGGCTTTCTTTATAAGTAACTATTTACAAGTTGTATTGACACAGGGATAAATTAATTTTTAAATCTGTTTAACCTGCAACGAGGGACTCTAAACCTTCTCATACAGGGCAGTAAGTGATACTCAGCTTGTAGAACATGGGTTGGGTGGATAACTATCCTATTGGCTTGTCTTAGGGTAGCCTGTTCATAGATAGACTGCAAGGATGGATGCTGTCCTACCCCTATAAATTTCCATGCAGCCTGCGTCAGCCGGACCAGTTTGGACTTTAGTTGCATGGAGAGGTTACCAAACCAAGCTGTGATGCCATATCTGATGAGGCTCTCTAAGACTACCTGATAAAAAATGAACATACATTTCTAGTCAACACTGTAAAGTCTATGTTGACGCAGGAAGTGCAGTCGTTGTTGTAATCTGCAACAAAGATTGTCCACATGGGTGTTCCAAACTAATGAGTTGTCAATAAAAAAAAACAAGATATTTGTATGAGGAGACCTGTGAAACAGTTCCATCGAAGTGACACAGCCTTGAAGGGCATACGTACTCAAGGTTCTAGGTTCTGAGAGGATACCATTAACACTGACCTGTTGTTTACAGTTAGTTAAAAACAAGTGATACCATCTAATAATAAGAGGGCAGACATTCAGGTCATTCAGCTTCTTAATTAGTAGATGCAGCTGTACCATATTAAACACTGAACTAAAATCTACAAATAAGAGATGTGCATATGAGGTAGGATCCTCTTAGTGCTTGGATATGAAATGTACCATGGCTATGGCCGCATCGTCCGTACCTCTATTACACCTGTGTGCGAACTGAAAGGGATCCAGTAAGCAGCTGACTTCAGTTTTCAGTAGGTTGATAATGCTTTTCTCGAAACACTTCATGACCTATGAAGTCAAAACAACTGGACGATGGTCATTGGTCATTATTTTCCTTACAGCATGCTTTTTTGGGAACTGGAATAATAATTGAGTTTTTCCAGATGGAAGGAACAACATGTAAGTGTAGAGAGATTTCAGCAGAATCCTCAAAATGCCATCTGGTCCAGAGGCCTTCCTGGGGCAGGTGCATGAAAACAGTCTCTGTACTACATGCTGGTCAAAGGTGATCTTTAGTTCAATTTAGGTAATGTATCTAGAGCTACTTCTTGCTCCTGGGAGAAGTCAGCTGTTTCAAACCTCACATAAAAGTTGCTTAGTTCATTGGCCCTCTCACACTCATTAAAAACACTAAGACACTTTTTAGCTGGAACCATGGTTGTCATAAATGTCATAGAACACAATAGAATCAAACAATAGACATCTTCTTTTCAGTCTTTCCTTTCTCAGCTGTTCTCTCTCTTTTTGATGTTTCAGCACTGCTCTCACATAAAGCCCTGCTAATGGCAACATTTTAATGTTGCTGCTTGCTGTTAAAGAGTAGGACACTCGTGAAATGTAAACATTAGTCACGTGTTCCAATGGACATTTAACCCAGGGCTAGTAGAAGTGCATTGTGAATCGTATAGCCCTGGGCTTAGGTTAATCCTGGGTTAACAATGTGTGTGTGAAATGGGGCTTAGTTATAATTTAGTGTGTGGGTTTGCCCCTGCCCACACTGCCCCACACAGTGGGCCCGCATGGCCATGTTTGCTGGGTTGTAAATAACATCACTTATTAAATTTTAAGTTGATTAACACTAGAACGGCCACGACGGTCATTTTGACTGTTTTGAAATTTATATGTGCAATAACTTTGTTGAATAAAAAAATACAATCTTGCTTGTACCTGACTTTTCCTAAAAGTATTTGTATTTTTATTTAAATAGGTTTTATATAAATTAAACAAAAGGCAGAGAAAATATGATCATTTTTACCTATTTCGGCCATGCAGTGACTTTCGCGCTATTCTATTGTTCTATTGTGCTGGCCCCACAGCACACACGGCTCACGGCCTTGTTGTGTGTGTTTGACGATGGCATGCTGAAGCACATCAGGGACTGCACTGTGGCTGAGGCACATCAGCACCGTGGTGACAGCTCATGACCTGACAATTTTGGCTGGCTGCGGATGTCAATTCAAAATGCATGCTGAACGGGGCTCCGTTTCTGGGAAAAGAGGAGACGCGGAGCAGAGGTCAGCTCGTGGGAGAGAGTGTGGAGCTGAAACTGAGAGAGCCATTCCTGGGTAAGGGAAGAAATATTACCAGATAATTTCTTCACTTCTCTGAAACTGGCCACCGCCTTACAGGCCAAGAAGACCAGCCTGGTTGGCACCCTGGGGAAAACTAAGCGTGAGTCGCCCCCCTCCGCAAAAGAGTAAGCGGAGCTGTTCAGCACAAAAGGTGTTAATGTGTAGAAGTGACGTTCACCATCTAACAGGGAAAGCCAAGGAATAATGTATGTTTGCTGAGCTCCGTGCACACAAGCATTGGCATCACCGATGGGCTGAAGGCAAAGCAGGAGTCGGTGACACTGGTGTGAATATAGCTTATGCAATAATTACGGTTTACTATATGCGATGATATGAATATTGATAAATAGATAATTAAACTTTATTAATATCCTAACACAATAAATGCATTAATCTCTTATTTGGGTAATTTATCATTAGAGATTATAGAGTTTGGAATCTAGCGGTCAAAATGACCGCTTACGGCAATTCTAGTAAGTTTGGAATTCTGGCACTTCTAGTGTTAATAAAATATGTAAAATGTACTCAAAGTAAAATAAATAATTTTTTTTTATTATTCAAAGAAAGAACCGAATAAACCAGGTCCACAGGTCATTATGAAATCACTCAGTTAAAGGTTTGAGGGGGAAAAACCCTAACTAAAATAAATAAATAAATAAAAATAATAATAATAAAATAAAACATAAATAACATAAAATTGACAAGGAAAAGGGTTTAAAATTCAATCTTCTCAAAGTATGTTTTTAGAAAAGCTCATTAAATTTGCCAAGTAAAAATCTGTTTCCTTTTTGTAACTTGAAAATATTAATAATTTGCTAAAATGTTATTTTAATTGACCGTTTCATAGACCTATAAGTTTAGGGGACATTTTTCGACAAATTCTGACTGTTTTGGCATGATCCAGAGTTGACCCACCTTGAAAAGGCAGCTCCACCGTCCCTTATGCCCCAAATGCGGCTAAATGTGCCAATTCTCAGCCTAAATCGGCCCAAGTCAACAAATTGAAAACCTAGCCAAATCTGGCAACCATTACTGGGCCAGACTTGGCTGACCTTTTGGTGAGCCGTTGCCAGAACACAGCCGAGTGCGCTAGGAAGATCAGTGAGGATTCTTGTCAGAAGGTGATAATGCTTACTGGAAGATATCGCATTTCCAAAAATATTGGTTCTGATTATGTAGTCTAACCTTAATGCACACACAAAGTGTGAGTTGGGGAGACAGCATCACCCACACTTAAATACTTCTAAATACAACTAAATATTTCTATATTCATGGAAATAGACACTAGCTAAGCAGTTTCTCTCTTTCATTTCTCTTTTTCTCTCTTTTCCAGTTCATCCCATCTTAGAAATGGTGGTGGATGGCAAGATGTAAATGAGATACTTATTACAGCAGTGTTCATCAAGCTGCTGCTGGAGCGACTTCATTGGCTTGATGAATATGCATGCAAATTTGTTAATTAAGTTAATTATTCTGCTGAAAATCCATTTGTCTTGCAGAGAAAATCTCTCCTGAAATGGTTTTTAGCATGTTTCAGTCATTAGTCACTTGTAATACTATTTAAAAAACACTTTGGTTCATTTCTTTTTTTAAGAGGAAAAGAAAGAGGAAAGTTCGTCTGGGCCATGTCAAGACATGTTCAGGAGGTTTGCTCTACATTACAAAGTCTTAGTCTGTAATGGGCGAGATCATTGAGTCTTACCAATAATGTCGTTCACATGTCACTGAATGTAATCTGGGGTTTTACAGAAACATCAGTACTGATATTTGTTTGTAGGATTCTTTCCTTTGAGTTTATTAAATACTTATAGCCATCATACAGCAGCAGAAACGATGTGCAAGTTTCCAAATTGAGAGAGGGTCTGTGTGTGGGCACCACAGCGGTAACTACATTAATTATTTAACTCCCAACATGGCGATAGGATCAGTCAGGATCTAACTGTAACTGATCCTCAGTTCTTTTTTTACACAAACAGGTAAAGAGATTGCCTCCACAGAACGCAGACGATGCATTCCTGCTGGTATTGCAGTATACGTACTGTAACCACAACTGTACAATAACAATGTAATGTCTATTTATAATAATAAAGCAATGACAGTCCCCTTTCATAGTGGTTCTGTTGTGTCTTATTTTTAAATTTCTAAGTTTTACAAGCCAATACTTTTCTGTACATTACAAGCCAGATGTCTCTTGAATTAAGTTAACATGTTACAACATTACTCAAATGTAATAACAGAATAAAAGCGGCACGAAAATTTTAAATATCTTACAGTTGTGGGCCTGGCTTTCCTCTGCCACTGTTGCCGAAGGCATCTGCTGCATTGGCTGCAGTGGTCTGTGTGATGAGATGGGTCTGTGACCGATCTGTGAGCATGACTGGCCAGCTGGTTAGCTAGCTGCCCCTGCAGGTGCTTGTGGAGCTTCTCAACTCCGAGAATGTTGGAGCACATTTTCGATTTGCCATAGATTTTCGTAAAACTGCCAATATTCAAAGTCTACACAGTTGATTTCTTGCCTCAAACATTATCAGGAGTGAATTTAGTGATGAAATAGCAGACGATTTACTGAACCTGACCCCCAGCAAAGTGGGAGACAGGAGGTGCACAGTCCTTCCCCCTGTGATCCTTACCCCACCCCCTCGATCCATCTGCCATCATGAGTTTCACTCATGATGGAGCAGTTTTGGTTTAAGCCTTATATGAACAAAAAATAAAATAAAATATCTAAACTAAATACTCAGATTTTTAATTATTAACTTAAACTTTATTTTTTAATGAATTTTTTATGTTTTTACTTAAAAAAATATATCAAAGTGTGCATGAATTTACAAATTGTAAATAAATTTATGTTGTTGGCCACTTTCTCTGCTGCTTTCCACTCCTTGCTTCAATGCCGAAATGAATGCTGGGATATTTGTGCGGTCAAGTTCATACAAGTTACCAACCGATGCATCCTTGATAAAATGGGCATGTCGAGAACACTTCTGGGAATTTTAACCGTTCTTGGCGAAATGCGAACTTGTGTTCTTGTGAAACATCATCTTTTGCGGTACTGTCCCAATATACAAGTACAGACAAGAGCGCAGATTGAGAAAGGCCCCTGGTACTCCTGCTGTCTAGTGGTTTTGCTGTGTATGAGTGTGTCTTTCAGGAGCTGCTTTCCAGTCCGAGTGATCACCTGCAAACAATCACCAGCGCAGTCAAGCATGGTGTCTGACAGACCCACCCTAACCTCTTTGCAGCTAGTGCTAATCTTTGGGGAAACCAGCTAATCTGCAATGTGGCAGTTTTAAATATAGAAATACAGTTTGCATTATTAGCATCAGTTATTTCTTGCAATTAGTTCTGTTCTGTTGTGTATTGCTGTGGTTTAATAACTATATGTACAGCTAATTAAAACTAAACACTTTCTGAACGTTAGGGGGTTAGGGGGTGTAATGGCAAGAACAAACGGACTCTCTGATATAATAACATACAGATGCTATACATAATTGTTTGGCGTCAATATTTAATCTGTGTATGATTGCTAGGACTGTGTGATGAGAACAGTACACTGATAATGATGACATGGAACTACAAAACATCCTAGTGACTGTTATGTCCAGACTTCAGGGACACTCTTCTCCCCGGGTTGAGGAGCCTGACCCTGAAGACTGGATAAATTACTGATGCTCTTTTTTCTCTGTACTTATTCAGAGCAGATTATACTGATGTATGTTTTTGCTGCTGTGAGTCCGTCTGCAGATGCTTAAAGTAAACCTACACAAAGACAAGTGATTGCCTTGAGTGTTTCTTTATTCCGAAGAAATTGCCACTACAATTTGGCATTGTCGGCATTTTCACTCGTGTGAGAGGACTTGGGCGCTCGGAGCGGCAGGTTAAGACCATGCACGGCTAGAGTCTGGGATTCTTTACCTCAACCTCCCCAGCAAGGAAGGGTGGAGACGAGGGGGCCTGTTTCCCTCGCTTGCCCTCACCCTCTCCTCCTTGCCTGAAGAAACTTCCAGTCTTCACCACATCCATCGAGCGTCCGCGAGAGAAACAGTCTGTGGTTATTCCTCTCTGTTACGCTGCCTTCCAAGATGTTTTCTGCCCTAAGAGAGCTGCCCGGCTGCCTCCACACTGGCCATAGGACTGTTCCATTGACCTCATACTGGGTGAACCAGTGCCCCGTGGAAAAATATACCCTCTCTCCATTCCCGAACAGAAAGCCATGGGGGAGTACATCGAGGAGGCCTTGGCCCAAGGATACATTAGACCCTCTACATCTCCAGCAGCATCCAGTTTCCTGGGATTCGCCAACTTTTATCGTCGCTTCATCAAAGGTTACAGCACTATAGTCCATCCCCTAACCGACTTGCTCCACAACAAGCCCAAGTCTCTGTCCTGGCCACCCACTGCTAAATAGGCCTTCACCAGTGCACTGCTCCTAGTCCATCCGGATCCAGAACAGCCATTCACGGTAGAGGTGGACGCCTCTACCACAGGAGTAGGAGCGGTGCTGTCTCAACTACAGGGTACTCCGGCCAAACTCCACCCATGTGCTTACTTCTCCCGGAAACTCAGCCCGGCGGAGAGGAATTATGACATCGGCAACTGCGAACTGCTGGCCATCAAGCTGGCCCTGGAGGAATGGAGGCATTGGTTGGAGGGTGCCAAATATCCTTTCACAGTACTTACTGATCACAAGAACCTAGAGTACCTCCAAAATGCCAAACCCCCACCAGGCCCGCTGGGCACTCTTCTTCACTCGGTTTCAGTTCAACATCTCTTACTGTCCCGGTGCCAAAAACATCAAGGCAGACACCCTGTCCTGGCTGTACACAACCGAGGAACCCATAGAAGAACCCGAAACACAAATCCAATATCCAAACAAGGTCCACCGGAGAACAAAGAATCCAATAGTCAAGGGCTCGGCATGGAACAACACCATGTGTACAACAATAATCCAACACTGAACAAAGAAAAGACCAAGGCTAAATACCCTAGGGGAGGTGAGACAACGAGACACAGGTGCAAACAATCAAGGGAGGGCCAACAATCAAAACTGGAGGAAAAACACAGACAGGAAGTAAAAACACAAGACACACAAGGGAAGAAGAATACTACCAAAATAAAACAGGAAGTGATAACACCAAAACTACCACAGCACTGGCACTAGTTATTCTTTGGATTATAAATTCATAAAATCAACAGGTTCTACTATGTGGTTTACAAAAGATTTAAAAACCAAAAAAAGGAAAGAATTAGGGGAAACAACAAATTAATCAGTGTATGGGACTAAAATAACTAAGAAATGGAATAAATGACCACATAGTCTAACAGGCGAAGGGGCTCAGAGTTAAATCTCCTGTAACGGGGAGATTTGAGACTCCACCATTGATAATTCATAAAAAGTAAGCACTCAGGTATGATTCAGGAAAGCAGCAGGGCCAGAAAAAAAACCTTAATGTATCCATAACATGTACTTAACATGTACTTAAAATAATTTGTTAAAAGCAATATTTAAAAAAGTACTATTTTAAGAGGCATTGGGGACAAGAAAACAAAACAAAAACAGACCAACAGGACTGCTGCAGGGCAGTAAGTGCTGGAAAGTAAAAAAAGGTAAGTGCTGATAAGTCAAAGGCAGATGCAAAAAATTATATTAATAATATTAACATAAATAAAGTGCTTCAAATAGAAAAATACATGCATGTAGTGAATCATAATGTGCATAATAGAAAAAATACACAAATACACAACAAAGGGATAAAACGGAATAGCCCTGTTGCAGCAATGTCTGCCTAAGGTCCTGACCAATACCCAGTTTAAAAGCTTAAAATTACAAGCCAATCCTGTGTTAAAGAATTGTGTTTTTTATTTGATTTTTTACATCTTCTAGGTAAGAGAGAATTCGCTGGAACCTGACCGGAAAGAAGGGGAGAAGAGAGAGAGAAACTCAACCAAAGGTAAGGAGGATCAAATGCCACCCAGGTAGGAAAGTATGAGAAGGTAAGTAGGTAAAGGAAAACAGGTAAGTAAAAAATGGAAACTTGGGGTTAGGGTTAGAAAAGAGGAAAAGGGGAAAGGTTAGGGTTAGGAGGGAGGAGGTTAGGGTTAGGAAGGGGAGAGGAAGATTAGGGATTAGGGTTAGGGGGTTAGGGTAGGGGAACTGAACCTGACCCCCAGCAAAGTGGGAGACAGGACGTGCACGGTCCTTCCCCCGGTAGTCTCTACCCCCACCCCCTCTATCAAAGGCGGATTGGTGGTAATATCCACCTTGAAATGGTCTTTGTCGATCCCGTTCAGGGGATCGACGACGTCTTTTGCCGTGGCGCACCACGGTCCATCCATCATCATGAGCAAAACTCATGATGGAGTTGTTGTTTTTAGAATCCCTATACAAAAGTAAATAAAATTATTTAAAACAAAAATCAAAGTTTAACTCAAATTTTAAATTGTGAACTAAAATTATATTTATTTTTTAGGGTTAGGGTTAGGGGGTTAGGGTTAGGGTTAGGTGAAGAAAAGGTTAACTCCCCACAGGGAGTTATAATGCACTGGCACTAGTTTTTCTTTGTATTATAAGTTCATAAAATCAACATATTTCTACTATGTGGTTTATAAAAGCTATAAAACAAACCAACAAAAAAATAATAATAAAAAAAAATAATAATAAAAATAATAAAAATATATATAAAAAAATAAAAATAAAATAAATAATAAAAAAATAAAATAAAATAAAAATAAAAAACAAATAAATAAATAAAATAAGTAAATAAGAAATGGAGCAAGTGACCACATAGTCTAACAGACAAGGGGGCTCAAAGTTAATGCTCCTGTATCAGGGAGATTTGGGACACCACCTCTGATTCACAGGAATGAAGCACTCAGGCCTGATTCAAGAGAGCAGCGAGACCAGAATAAACCCCAGGTACTAAAAGATCTGTTTTAAATTGATTTTTTCTTTGGCTTACCTAACAGGAAAGAAGGGGAGAAGAGAGAGATGTTCAACCTAAGGTAAGGAGGATTAATTGCCACGTAAGTAGGGAAGGTAAGTGAGTAGTTGAGGTTAAGGAAAAGAAAACGGGGAAAGGTTAGGGTTAGGGGTAAGGGTAATGGAGGTTAGGGGGGGGGGGAGGTTAGGGAAAAGGAAACAGGGAAAGGTTAGGGTTAGGGAAGGGGGAAAGGGGGAAAAAGGGAAGGGTTAGGGTTAGGGGTTAGGGTAGGGTTAGGTGAAAAAAGGGTTAACTCCCCACAGGGAGTTATAATGCACTGGCACTAGTTTTTCTTTATATTGTAAGTTCATAAAATCAACATTTTTCTACTATATGGTTTATAAAAGCTCTGGAACCCACCCCAAGAAATTACTAAAATAAAAGGTCCTGACCAATATTCAGTTTGAAAGTTTTAAAAAAATAGATTTTTATCTTTGTCTTCCAGGTAACTGAGATCTCACCAGAGACCTGACAGGAAAGAAGGGGAGAAGAGAGAGACGTTCAACCAAAGGAAAGGAGGATCAAATGCCACTAAGGTAGGTAAGTAGGGAAGGTAAGAGGGTAAAGGAAAACAGGTAAGTAAAAGACAAGAACTTGGGGTTGAGGTCAGGGAAAAGGAAAGGGGGAAAGGTTAGGGTTAGGGGTAAGGGTGGAGGTGGTTAGGGTTAGGAAGGGAAAGGGGAGGAAGGTTAGGGTTAGGGAAGGGGGAGGAAGGTTAGGGTTAGGGAAGGGGGAGGACGGTTAGGGAAAAGGAAATGGGGAAAGGTTGGGGTTAGAGAGGAGGTGGTTAGGTTAGGGAGGGGAAGGGGAGGAAGGTTAGGGGTTAGGGGTTAGGGTTAGGGTTAGGGTTAGGTTAGGGGTTAGGGGTTAGGGTTAGGGTTAGGGTAGGGGAACTGAACCTGACCCCAGCAAAGTGGGAGACAGGACGTGCACGGTCCTTCCCCGGTAGTCCCTACCCCACCCCTCTATCAAAGGCGGATTGGTGGTAATATCCACCCTGAAATGGTCTTTGTCGATCCCGCTCAGGGGATCGACGACGTCTTTGCCGTGGCGCACCACGTCCATCCATCATCATGAGCAAAACTCATGATGAAGTTGCTGTTTTAGAATCCCTATACGAAAGTAAATAAAAATATCTAAAACAAAAATCAAAATTGAACTCAAATTTTAAATTGTGAACTAAAATTATATTTATTTTTATATTTTTAATTTTTAACAAACTAAATAATATATTTTTTTAACAAACTAAATAATATTTGTATTTTTAATAATAAAGTGTGCCTACGCGCGACGCTTAAACCACTGTGGGTCTTCTTCAGGCAAAGGCACAACTTAAAAGAAAACTGAAAAGGCTTGCAGATTGGCAGAGATGTTGACTGTTCGATGGTCAGAGCAAGAATGAAAGAAAAAGCCACTGCACTCTATTTATACCCTCCTTGTAACTTGTTTTAACTTTGGTTTGTGTTCTTAACTTGTATCTGTGTTTTACAATTTGTATTTTGTCCACTTGTTTTTAACCCCTCGTATGTCGATAAATATAAGTTTTTAATCAGAATTAAACCGATTTTAATATTGTATATCCCAAAACATGAATTATTAATAGTTTTTATTGAAATATATTTATGGGTTTTAAGTCTATGTATAAACATTTTTTTAATATCTTTAGGGATCAATTTTAGGAATAGGGTGGGGGTGGGATTTGGTAAAGGGATAGAGGTTAGGGAAGGGAGGGTGTGGTTAGGGTTAGGGGAAGAGGTAAGGGTTAGGGTTAGGGAAGGGAGGGGTTGTGGTTAGGGTTAGGGGAAGAGGTAAGTTGGTATGGTTAGGGTTAGGGAAGGGAGGGGTAGGTTAGGGAAGGGAAGGGGTGTGGTTAGGGTTAGGGAAGAG